>NC_141760.1:110669909-110969909 GCF_982258835.1 Parasteatoda tepidariorum
ATACGGCAACACAGCTTTCTCCAAAGACCTCAAGAATAAGGTGTGGACAATGGAGGCCCTGAACGGCAGAAAGTTGGAGAACGCCTTTTACAAAGAGGGATTGACACCAAGTGATGTAGAGAGGATCCAGAAAATGTATGATTGCTGAAAATCCTTCACTGTACAATAAAGAAACAGTTGAAATTGTTAATCAATATATAATAACTTAAACCCCATCATAACGTTCGTTTATTTAACATCTTACGGGATGAAAAAAACGCATCAAAAAGTCTGTAATGCAAAACTACAAAATCATGCACTAAATTTTCAGACAAATACTGACACAAATAATAAAGTTGAAATTATTCCGATGTTTTTTTAATTATTGTCATTTGTTGACTTTTTCGGTTGATTTACATTATTAGATTAAGGAAAGCAAATTTTTAGCAGTTATAAGATAATTAAAATAGTTAATCAGTTTATAATAATTCAAAAACCATCATAACGTTCTTTTACTTAACACTAGCTGAATGGGTTGTTCCTCGTAAGGAGTCCCTTAGGAAAATTTGCCATAGGTTTGCCATAAAAAAAGGCCATCGTTCCTATGGGGCTTTGCCTATGTCAGAATTTTGCCATATACTTATTTTTATTTTATATCCACCGTTGAACAGCCGACCCAGCTTTTGGGTTTACGACTACTAATGTTCAACTCCGGAGCCTTGTAATTTTTAACCAATCCAGAAGACAAGGAAACTCCTGGATCAGTACCCCCAGAGGTCTGATTTGTTATGGGGTGAAAAAAAGCTCATCAATAAATCCGTAATGAACAACACTATAGACTCATGTAATGAAGTCAAATACCGACCAGTCAAATACCGACACAAGTAATGAAGTTAAAATTATCCCGATGTTTTTTTTAATTTATTGTTATTTGTTGATTTTCTCAGTTGCTTTACATTATTAGATCAAGCAAAGCAAATTTTTAGTAGTTAATCCCATCAAAGTAAAGGGTAACTGTATCCTGCATCATCTGGCATAATGTTGTGGCTCAAGGCGACTCATTTTAAATTTGCCACATTTTGTACACTGTCGCGATCGTTAATATGAATCCGCAAAGCTAACCTACAAAAACACTGTTTTTTTTCTTTCAAATCTTACTATTCTTATCATTTTTCAAAAAAAAAGAATTAAAGCATGAAAAAGTGCTGTACTTTGCGCCAACTTTAAACTTACTTTTTTTTTTAATGCAGAAAGCAATAATTCAATTGATTTGAATATTTTGAGGGAAATTCAACATACGTTCGTCAATTACTTAAATTTTCTCTGAACGAATTTTGCGCACACACTTCAAAAATTACTTGCCTCCTGTACGTGAGTCAAGTCTTGAAAATAGGCCCTATTTTTGAGAGCTAGAAACATGTCAAATTTTTCAACAGTTTTATTTTTTGAAACAAATGAAGTTCTTTATGTTATTAAGTAAACATAAAACTCCGTTATACAACATTTATTTACAAACATGACTTTCATATTGAAATTTCTTTAGAAACTGGATTTCGTGCAGAATCCACTCTTAAATTTGACCATTTTTGTGAGATCATGAAAATTCACTACTATTAAAGAATATTCAGATAAAAAAAGTAAAACAAAGAGCAAAAAAAGTGGTCCATAATTCAAATTAAAAATGACAACGTAAACAGTTCACAAGCTTAATGAATGATTAGCTAAACTTCCATATTAGCTTAGAGCAGAGGTCGCCAAAGTGGTCTATATAGACCCCCCAGGGGTCTATTTAACAAAAGCGGGGGTCGATCTGAGCCAGGGAGTCGAATGGGGGTCGATCCGAATTGGAAGGGTCGAAGAAAAAACAGTTCTTAATATGCAAATCACACATACCTGATTGAGTATGTAAAATTTGCGATTTTTTTTATAACTGACTTAATATCAGTTTCTTTATAAAACATAAATTTATAAACTTATTCGGGTGAAACAAGTATTTACGTATCAGCGTGCAATGGCACGAACTAAGCACAGTTTATAAATCAAACGCATATGTGCGCTTGTCCAAATGTCACGTGAGACAAGCATTGACGTTACAAACGCAAATATCATACTCAGGTTCAGCTATCTTTGCAAATTGTGAACAGCGTTGAATATTTGCAGTGTCATTATTAAAACTTTCATAGTTTTGGATAATCAGTTATAGTTTTGATAAAACCATTCGTTTAGTATAGATATCAATTTTAATTATCAATGCATGTAAAACAAGAAGGCAAGCATAAATAATATGGATTAGTACAGCCCGCAGCAAAACTATAGCACACTTCGTATTTTTTTACAAAATTGACCAATTTTGACGAAAATTAAAATTGACCAATTTTGACGAAAATTAAAATTGACCAATTTTGAACCCAATACAGCGAACTTTGCAAAAAAACACCAGGCACACCCATCTCATTGATTAAGAAGTAAGAAATCTGTAGTTACTTTACTTATTATTTCTACTTATTCATAATTACATATTATTTAATAAATATTAAGGTATTTAAATTTCAACATTAATATATTTTTCATAAAACTATTATTACACAATGTACTATTACTTTAATAAATGTTTAAAATCGCAAAATAAATGTACAAACACGGTATCTAATAGAGTTTTATTTTAATTAACAGAAAATTACTTTTATGGGGGTCGATGAAGATTTCGAAAAATTATACAGGGATCGATGATCAAAAAAGTTTGGCGACCCCTGGCTTAGAGTATCTTTCAAAATAAATAGATGTAGTCAAATTTTATTAAAAAATATATTTGTCTTTGGCCAATAAGGTAGAGGGGTTGCGATTCTTTTTCTTTTCCAGTGGAGCCATCTATGGCCAAGAAAACGGCTTCTGCCACACTCATAACGTCACATCTATTTATAAGGAGGACGCATTCATAAGTTCACAGATCGTAATTTTGACCAGAACCAGAGAACGATCAATTACCAATACAGTACCTCCTGAGGTTTAGTTTGTTATGAGAACATGGAGGACTTTGTGACCCAACAGATTTAACGTACATCAGTCATTATTTACTACACGGGGATTTTACGGCCGTCTGGATTTTCCGTCCCGTTCTCACAAACGTGAATCCAGCGTCCTGCCAACCAGGTTATACCTGCCAAAATAAGATTTGAAATGATGTGTAGTAATTTTTTTTTAAATTTCGGCAAATTTATAAATATTGACTTCACTAGCTTCTCCCTCCTATTAGTTATTTGATTCAGTTACTAATTACGTAACATAAATATCACCCCGAACTAAAATTTACTACTCTTACAAAAATACAACGTCTGAATAGTTTTCAATCACATTTACATGTACCAGAATACAATCTTCATTATATGAGTTGAAGACTCAAGATATACAAAATACTAATCAATAACCATTTAGTAATGAAAACGAAAACATATCTTTTCTTTGCTGAATGTTAAAATAGCTAAAAAAAATTTCCTCCGTAATTTAAAATTTGTATAGGTTCGTAGTTTCTGGGGGGGGGGGGGTAAAAAATTATATAATTTAAAAGTGCTATAACTCTTTATTGAGTTTGTTAACTAATAAAAAACAACCCCCAATCACATCAGTCCTAATTTCGTAGTACTTTTGACTAGCTTAAGAAAGTGGTGGTTTTTCCTATGCAAAGCGATTGTTGGGAGTTGGCGAAAGGTAGCGAGGTAACTCTCTGATTATGTGCATTTTTTCAACTCTATCTATAAACACTTTATGATGCACTTTGATTTTGAAAATAAAATATCTAAAATAACATAAACATTTTATACTCTAACAGTGGTTCCCAAATTTTTTCGGATATGGAACCCTAAATGTTCGACCCTCTTTTGGATGAACCCCGAGACTTTCGGGAGCTGCTAGTCTTCTAATTTGATTTCAGTGTGTGTATATGTTACTGTGAATAACTGAAACTGGTGGTTGTTGACATCTACCTATGAATGTTGACAATCACAGAGTCGTTTTGGTAAATGTCCGAAATATATACTAGGTCTGGTTAAGTGCCACTACACGGTATACATTTGCCTGGTATGCCCTATACTGAGGTTTTTTTAAGGTTCAGTGCCACTGCTTGGCATACATTTGCCCTACATCAATATTTTTTAAAGTCCCACTGTCAGGTATACGTTTGCCCGGTTCTCCGAAGACTGATATTTCTCTTAATCTGTCTTCGGCAGATATTAAAATATCGAATAAATATAGTAATATCAATGAATAAATTAATATAAAATCGGATGTAACAAATATTTTGGGACATTCACTATGCGATTGCTGGCATTCACCGGTGAATGTTGACATTCTCTTGATTTTGATCATTCACGGTAACATATATACTGAACATACATGAACTAAAATGTGGTCTCCATAGAAACAAAAACAAAAAAAAAAGGAAGATAATAATTAGAGATACATGTTTCTTCATTGTGGAATTCGGTGAGTTTTATTTTATGTAAAATACTAATGCACTATTTTATAAATGCGTCTTTTTAAATGTCCATTCAATATATCGTTATATGATTGTTTTTTAAAATTTGCTTTTCTTCCTTTACGAGCATTTTAATTGAATAATTTAATAAAAATTACGCAAATAATAAATAAATAATGCGAATCGAATACAAATTTAATTACATTTCTCGGGATTTAACTGATTAAAAGAAGCTCTTACTCGCGGAAACCCTGTGGCTCTATTACGGAACCTTAGGGTTCTACGAAACGCCATTTGGGAACCACTGCCTTATAACACACTTTATTTTCCACTTTTATAATTCGTTTTCCAAAAAACCTTAACATAGATAACTTCAAAGCTTCAATGAACAAAACTTTTATGAATTATATTTTTTATGACGTTAAAATATTTTTAAAAAGATAAACAGATGTTTTGTTTCTCATCTTTTCAAATAATCTATCGTTCGTCCAGGTGAAACAGTTGGAGGTCGTTTTCGTTCAATCAGGTTAAGTTCTATTACAAACAATCATGGTACTTAAAATAATATGCTTTTTGACAGTTTTAATATCTTCTGGTCTTAGTCATAATGCAGGTGAGTTCGTTGAATAAACTGCTTTTAAATGTCATAATTTTAAATAAATAATAATCTGGATTGAATACCACTATAAATGTTTTAAAAATGATGATAGAAATAAGCAATCAGGATTGTGTTCAGCCGAACAAAAGACAGGACACTTGTTTTTAAACACTATTTCTTTTTATATAAATTATAGTGTATCGACCCCCCCCCCTTTTTTTTTTAATTTTTTGTGTTGTTTTACTGTTTAATACGTGACTACAAAACAACAGTAGAAGATTTTTAAATAAAATAAACGGTCATAATATAGTTCAAAATATTACGGTAAAATGATAAAGTATACTTCGATGTTAAAATGTTTTGTAATATAAATCAAACTAATAAATTCATCTTTAAATTACTTCTCACGGTTTAACTAATAGTCTATATAAAACCATGGTGGACACCGCTGTTGCCGCTATTTTGGTTGTTCAACTTAAGATTACATCTTGCATTCTTACACAGAATAAGTATTAAACTTAACATTTCGAAGATGTCTCGAAAATTATACAAGGAGTATGATGAAATGAAAGATATTTACATTCGATAATTAGTTCAGCAATTATTAATTGTTAAGCTTGTAGCAAAAAATGTCATGCGGTTCGCTTTACAGACAACATAAATGCAACTACTGAGTCGAAACTTGACGTGTTGACATCTGTTAACGAACTTAGAATGATTGTTTTTTTCAAAATTCTGATTTGTTTTAATGTTATTGGAATTTTAAGTGCTCTATTCGAGATAATTTTTTTTCACTTTTTTTCACTATACTTAAAATTTTTAATACTTAAAAACTATATTAAAAAAAATTTGAAAATACAATGGGATAAAGAAAAAAATGCAGAAAGTACAACAGAATAAAGAAAAACATTCGACGATTATTTCTAGAATTATTGACAGTTACATTTCTGTTTAAAAAATACGATGCGAGCACATTTGCTATCAGTTGAAAAAGAAGTTGCGTAGTTTGGCATGCTAAATGAGCGATTTTTATTTGTTAAATTGGTGCTAGCTTTTTTTCTTTTTTTCGAAATTGTAATTTGTTTAAAATTAGTGATTTTTACTTGAATTTTTCCCAGTTTTCAAGATAGCCCAGGATATTAAGTGCCCGGATTATTCTGAGCGTGTAACTACAACTTATATCTAAATTTTACATTGTATTCCTACTTTACTCTGTTATTTCACTTGATTTCGCAATTCGGCTCCCTACGTGATCGTGATTTGCTCTTTATTTTGACCCTTGTAACTGTTCGTTGAACGTTGGACTTAAGCGTTCGCTAACGCTCATAAACCTCCTCATTCTTAACCACTAAACCTCAACCACTAAATATTATAGTTTCCTATGAATTCACATTTCTAAATTTCAGTATTGAGGCACACAACAGCTCCAAGTCCTCACGTTTCTCCCAAATTCGCAAAATGTAAAAAAAGAAGCAAAAAAAAAATAATAAAGCGTGGAGTCCCTCCGCACGGAAGAAGTTAAACTTCGCAACCTGCGACGTTAGTTGTAGAAGAATCAGCAGTCGTAGAAGGATCACTAGTTCTATTCAACGACTCTTTTTCCTGCTCGCTTCCGTGCTCTGTAATCACGGTAATATTGTGCATTTTTCCCTCGTGAACCTCTTGATCCAGTGCTTGTGGTTGACTCATCGTCTCGCCCTGGAAAATGTATTTCTATTAATAATGTATGTGAATGCGTCATATTGTAATTTCAGAAGAGAAAACCTAACAATCAATTGATATTCACAAGAGACGTACCTTGACATAACCTTAATTCCGTAGCATTATCCTTGGGTTCACTCTGTTCATATTGTTTTCACTCCTTTTTTACAATTGTTATTCACTAAATTTGAAAATAAATAATACTACCCTATTAAATTATATGTGTATCAAAACAAACTAAAAAAATGTTTATAGAAAAACAATACTTTTATGACTTTTATTATTTTTATGCTAATGATAACCAAAACATTATGGAAATGAATGAGGGAAAACTGAATCTTACCACGTGATTTCCCGGCCAATAAAAATGCGTTAAAAGCGTTAAACGTTTAACGCAACCTTGTTGGAAGTCGCATAAGAATTATAACTTCAAAAAGAGAGAGAGAATAATGATTATCGTAATAAAGTAGGTGAAGATTGAGGTCGTATGGTGCAGCAAAGTTCTTATTTAAAAATGCCTGAAAAAGAGCATTCGAATAACAAAATTGCACCATTCGTAATTTTAAACGTGCCTTGAAGCTCTTCGTTGTTAATGACGCTTTTAAAATTCAAGCAGTCAGATTTGAAGATGGATATCTTAGAACTTAAACAGGGTGGCCACTCAAATCAGATTTCAAATTTCCCTGATTTTTCCAGGTTCTCCAGATAAATATCTTAAAATTTCCAGGTTTTGTTTCTTTTTTCTTATAAAGTGTAGGATGTGTACAAGAAAAGTGTAAGTATTATAAAATATTTTATTCAAAATATTATTTTTTCAACATATCATCTTGAAAAAAAATAATTTATTTTGACGATTTGGCAAGATTGTTTTATTTAATTTTTAATGTTTTGGTACAAAATTTTGAATCAAAAATCATTAATGCAACAATTGTAAAGATTTGTCGACAAACATTGCTGTTAGCGATTGTAAAAAAATGTGATTGGTTGGTTTGCAGAGAAAAAATAATTCATAGATTTCTTTGAATGAGAGTAGAAAAGCTTTTAGAAAAAGGGTGCAATATAAAGTCTATTATTATTAAGTTATAACCAACTAATTTTTGGAGAATTCATAAAGTTAAAAATGCAAAAACATTTTGTCAAAATAGAAAAAAAATTTACCACCAAAGCATTGGAACAAACTTGAGCCATAAATGGATTCAGCCCAAGGACAGAATTTAAAAACAGAAGCTAATTTCCTAATCCCTTTTTCCACCTCCACCAGAATCTTTCCTAAATTGCACAGTCCCATAGCGGTCAAAGGTTTCTACATTCGTTTAGCAACCGTGGCAGAATTTTATGTGGCATTCTAGTTTAACAGAGCTGTAATGGAGCAAATTTTGATGCAAGCAAAGTATCGCTAAGTTGATGATATTTCAACTGTTTGGTGATACATTTCTGTTTAAAAAAAGTGGGTATAATGGAGGAAATAATTTAAATTAAGAAAATTAGTATATAATTTAAATTGATGAAATTAAAAAAATGATCATAGAAAAAATTTCCAGCTTTTCTTTAAAATTCCCTGATTTTTCCAGGTTTTTATCCAAATTTCCCTGATATTTCCAGGTTTTTTCCAGTATAAAAAAATTCCCTGATAATTCCAGGTTTTCATGGTTTTCCAGGTGGGTGGCCGCCCTGTTAAAATGTTAAAAAAGTAGGAAATTTAATGATTATTGTAATTTTTAATTAACAAAAGTAAACAAGCTAAATATTAACTTACAAAAGGAAATAAAAGCTAACAATTAAAATAAGCTATGCAATTAATAGTTATAAAAGGAAATTAACAAAGGATTACTAACAAAAAAAAACAAGCTAACAATTAATTGTTAGCAAAAAAAAAACAAGTTAACAAGGAATGTAACAAAAAATAACTATTAAAGTTAAAAAAAACTAACAATTAAAAAAACAAGATAACAATTAATAACTAACAAAAAAAAACATTTTTACGACTAAATATAAATGAATTATTAAAAAACATGAAGCTTAAATTTCTCTTTTAAAGTATTTTTAACTTGTATTTAATTCCTTAATTAACGCACTGTTTATGTAGTACATTTTATTTTATTTTACATTCAATATTATTAAAGTAAACTATTTTAAACAGTGTATTATAGGTAACGAAACAACTTTTAGAGTTTTTTATTGCATGGGCCATCAAATTTCGAAATCGCTAAAAGTGTGCTGCGGCGAAGAAAAAGAGGGAGAATCAGCGTTTTATATAATATGTATAATGATATATATTCTTTGTTTTGTTTCAGAAAAGATCCGTAAAGCCATGTACAATCCAGACCTTTTCGAAGGTGACATACTGGGCATCGATCCCCAAGTAAACTATTTTTTCTTCCTCTTTTAATTTAACAAAAATACATTTGTTGGTCAATTCTATCTAATATACACGTCGTAGAGTTTTTTTCTTTCAATAAATATGGCAAACTATTTTTATGCATTCGTCTTTGGTATATTTCAAGCATGTCCTTACAAAATGTTTCTAGTTTATTAACTTACACCCTTGTGCAAATTAATTGAAACAAGCTCAATAAATTCAGAAAACTAAGAGAAAATGCTATTTTATTTAAATTTATACAAATTCAAAAATTTTTAGTACATAATATGATCTCCACGACACTTTATTAACATTTGGACACGATTCGGCATGGATTCCACGAATTTTTTACAGTCATTTATAATATTTGTGTCCTTGTACCACACATGAATTAACGCCGTGATTAGCTTCTCCATAGTTGTACAGTCCATATTTAATAGGCGATTCTTGCATATGGCCCAGAGATTCTCAATTGGGTTGATATCCGGAGAGTTCCCTGGCCATTCCAATGTCTCAATTTGATTCTCAGACATGAATTTCTTGACAATTTTGGACGTATGGCAAGGAGCTAAATCCTGTTGAAAAATCCCTGCTCCATCAGGATATCGTTTCTTCAACTCTGGAACAAGTTTTTTACCCAGAATAGTAATGTACTGCTCAGAACGCATCATACCGTCAATAGGCTGCAAAGGTCCAACCCCATTGTAACCGAAACAACCCCAAAATATATTCTTTAAAAAACACGAAAAAAAAAGTTTGTTTCAATTAATTTACACAAGGGTGTATTTACACTAACAAAACGTGGTAAAGATTTGTCAATACATGTCGACGTGGCTCGGGGGAGGGAGCATTCGATGAGGTGAGCCGTGCTCGAATCCCAGCGATGGCTGGTCTATACGAATTCCACACTCGGCTCGCATCGACTACAGTGGCTGCCTGCATAAAATATCCTTAGTGGTTGGCGGATCATGGGTTAAAGCCCCCTTGTCGCCAGGCTAACCGTGGGAGGTTCTCGTGGTTTTCCTCTCCATGTAGCGCAAATGCGGGTTAGTTGCATCAAGAAGGCCACCACAAAGGCAGATTTCACTCAATACTTGATCCAGGAGTCTTCTTTGATTGGATTTAAAATTTCAAGGCTTCAGAGTTGAACATTAGTAGACCCAAAATTGGGTCGGCTGTTCGAATGCGATCATAAAATAAAATATAAAATGCATGTCGATAAAAATATATTCACGAAATTACCTACCTACACTAATAGGTGACCATTAAATAATGCCTCAGTAGCAATGGTACCTTATAAAAATTTATTTGACCTTTTTACAGCAAAACATACAACGGATTGCAGGTAACGTAACGCTAGTTTTTCTCACAAATGTTCAATAACTATCATTATTTTTATGGCAAATATCCAATATAAAGAATAATTATTCACACACTTACTTTAATAAGCCCTGAGTTCACAGTATGAGGAGAATTGGGCACCGTGTTGGATGTATGTCTTTTAACTAATAACGCATGAATTAAAAATTTGTAAAAAAATTTGATTGAATTACTTCAAATTTAATGCTTGATTTGGTGTAAATAGCACAAAATTAAACAGTTATAATGCATTGGACATTTCGTACGTTCAATTTGGATCTTTTCAGATCCATTCCTTTTCTCCAATTTCAAAATTTCATTAACCGAGTGTCCTGGTCAGTTAAGTTCTCTTATATTTCAGATAAGTTATATAAAAAAAGAAACATTTTGCGGTGTTCAGGAAAAGTTATGCGATATTTCTCTTCGTAGAAGGCGATTACGAAAAACTAGGCATTATTCTTTCAAAATCTTTTGCTACTGTTGCTAAGCAACGGTTTTATTGAGATTTTTTAAAATACCACAGGCCTAATTTTGCTGCATCTCAGAAAATTATTTAAAAAAATAACATTTTTACCTATCAAGTATTTAGGCATTATTTAATGAAAAACTTCTTTAATCTTTGCAACTTTATATTAGATTAAATTATCTTTTAACTCTCACACAATAACCCACCTCTCATTTCCCCTAACCACAGCAACTTAAATTCGCCGATCTGAAACTCCGCAGAATATAGTTCAACAGGTTTAGGTACCTGTGCATCAAATTTCATTATAATTTTAAAGTGCAATTTGAAGACCATCATCCCCTTTGTTTTAAAATGAATCAAAAATGTTATACAGGTTATTCTGCAATTATTGCTCTTAATATATAATATGCTCTTAATATATACTAAGTGTGACAACCGGTCATTGAATTTCATTTTTGAAATTTTTACCTTTTCGTTCCTTGAAGCTCGCCTCTTGAAATTCTTAGTCGCCATTGGCGCCTGTGTGTCGACTTCTTTGATCGACACGTGCGATTTCGTCATGTTTTCGGTTTAGGTGTGACTCGCCTCTTACTTGACCCTTCTAAAAATAAAAGGCTGCTGAAAAATTAACGGGGCAAAAACACGTTTGATTGGAACATTAATTTTTGAGGAAGAAATAAATCCTGGTATAAATGCTGAGACATCCCCGCGTTGAACCTCAGCACAAGCAATAGGAAATTTGTTCTTATCCTTTTCCGACTCTCCAACCAGAGACATGACAGTTATTACTCCTTCGTTGGTAAAAAAAATGTTACATTGAAAAGTCTGCAACTCTATACTCTTATCCTGGTGCTCCAGCCAGATTTTCATTAACTAACACAATGAATGAGGTAGCTGCTTTGTTTGCATTCACTAAGAACTTTGCAGTCTCCACTTTGTTTTTCCAAATCATCCTCGGGGGTGATGAAGCATCCACGCCTTGGGATGCAGTTCCCCGTGAAACAATACTTTCGTCATTTATCGAAAATTCCCGTTCAGTTTTTCGAAAGGAAGATGCGGGGTGATTCCTTAGCGTCGGGTTGACAGCCGCCGAACTTTACGGACCACTCTCAAAGAGTTGTTGTATAAATATATAAGTTCAAGATGTAAAATAAAACAGAGAAAAATTATAGACATATGAAGAAGAAAAAAAGGGGGGGGGGAATAGTAAGTAAAAATAACGAACAACAGTTTAAAAAAAAAAAAAAGGATGAAATTTTATTTATAAAACCGGAAAAAAAGACATAATCTTTTCATCAGCCCACACGATTATATCCGCAAAACAGAGTGCTTTCTGATATTCTATCAATAAAGCCAAAGCAAAATATATTAATACAATAGTGTGAGGAGCACTCAAAAATTTTTTTTTATAAAAATTACAACAAATAAAATAGAACACGAAAAGTAAAAATGAATAAAAATAACATATAAAAACAGAAGATAAAATAAAGGAAAAAGAAAAAACAGTATGAAAATGGACTAAAGTGAGTAACGAAATCAGATCAACTTACATGGACGGGAATTTTTCACGAATGATTTAAAAATGTTTTCGCAAAAAGATTACCAGATTACAAAATATGAAAACAAAGTCCAAATTGAGTGTAACAAGAGGGTTTTAAAGTGTCATTCCTACTGCACCATGTATATATATATATATATATATATATATATATATATATATATATATATATATATATATATATATATATATATATATATATATATATATATATATATATATATATATAATTTGAAATTTAATTTGAATATTTAATTTGAAACTATGCCTCAAATAAGCATCAATAAATGATATTTAAGTTGAAAAAGCAATTCATACCAATTAATCTCAAGGCTGAAGATGAGAAATTAAACTTTTCTAAAACTAGTTTATCAGAGGATAGAAATTTGACGATAAACTCATTCCAAGATAAATAAATTAGTTTTTGAGAATGTTTACCAACTGTTTTTTTCTGATCCGATGTAGATGGCTCAGAATTTGAAAAATGTCTTCTTTTTTTTATTCCACGTAACTTCTGCGATCTCTAATGGAAGTACTTTATGCTTTCATTTTTTTTATAAAGATTCTAAAAATAAATATTAAAAGCTGTCAATGCGAAACACCGTTTAAGTCATAATAAAATTTGTTACTAGGTTTTAATTAACTCATTTATCTGTGTGTGAGAGTTGAATTGATATCAGAATTTTAATCGCTTTCCGATTAACGAAATACCAGAATGTTCAAACCTCTGTTGCGTCTCTGTGCATGATAACGATGCAAGTTTTAATGATTTCCTGCCCACTAGAAGAAGAACCATTTTTAATATAGAAAATATTATCCCCAAATATAATTTATTAGCATTTCGACTACTTAACTTTCCGACTTGCTCTCAAATCTCACCTTTTGTTAATTGGCACAAAACTTTCCATTTATTTCTAACTACAACAAATAGAATTTATTATCAAACGGACTTTATCACCAGTTGAAATTTCGACCGCCTTCTGACTAGCTAGAGTGCTCAAATATTAACTCGAGCTCCATGCTTGATCTCCATTTCATAGCCTCTAAAATTTTTTGAAAATTTAAATTTTGACGACTTTTTTGAGAAAAACAAATTGACAGTTATAAAACTTGAAAGAAAAGAATAATCTAAAACAAAAAATTTTAAACTACGTTTTTAAAGAAGGTTAAGAAAATATTTTTTTTTTATTTTTCCTTGACGATAAAGATTCTAAATAAACTCTTATCACCCCGCATATTTCGAATGTGATATGCGTTTTCCGTATTAGTTGTGGACAAAATAAAATGATTTTATTAAAATACACTTAAAAAAACATAGAATAAATATTTCTTTATTTTTTTAAAAAACCTAAAATCATTTAAAACATGAGAAAATCCTAATACTTTCTAAATGCCAACTTTTTTACTCTTTTTAGGATCGAAGTGCCATTCCATCTGAGAAAAAACGATGGACAAACAAGAAAGTTCCATATGTGATTGATGAATACTTAAGTAAGGCAGATTCTAGTTAAATTTAAGAGTTTCTAACTATGAATAGCGAGTAATCGAAATTACCAAAACGAATTACCTGTGCCCGTATTTACATTACACGTCCCCCAACCATGACCAATACCTCGCCCATTTCAGGGATCTATCTTCAAACATCCATGGTAAAAACGTAAAGTAGGTCAGGTGACGTGAACAGTGATTAAACTATAGTTTGTCCACGGTAAGAACTCCCCCAGCCACAAAGTCTGAGGCAGTCTGCTGCTATGGAAGCAAGAATAGTGCATTTCAGGGAGGGTAGCTTCTCTTCAGTCTAAGGCTTCCCCTTCTCTCACTGACCCCAATCAAAACCAGTCCTAAGCAATGACCCCACACCCCTACTTGAAGTAGTTATACCTCGTTACCATAGTCACCGCCATGGGTCCAGACGAATGGCTAGGAGAGTTCTTACTTTAGACAAACTATAGTATGCCTCCATACCACTGCCTTTCCTCTTTTTGTACCGGGAATGACCGAAACCAAGAGAATGTCGACGTTTACCGGTGAATGTCAACAATCACATAATCGCTTTGGTGTAATATTTGCCATATCTGATATGACATTAATTTATTCGATGATATTATTATATTTATTCGATATTTTAATATCTGTTGAGGATAGACTAGGTCAGTATCCGGAGTACCGGTTAAATGCATATTGGGCAGTGACTCTTCATAAGCGTCGTTGAACAGCCGACCCAATTTTTAGGTTTACGACTACCGATGTTCAACTCCGTAGCATTGTAACTTTAAACCTAATCCAGAAGACAAGGGAACTCCTGGATCAAGTATTGGGAGAAATTTGCCTTCGTGGAGGACTTTTTGATGGAACTAACCCGCTTTTGCGTTTACATGGAGAGGAAAACCACGGTTAGCCTGACGGCGAAGGGACTCTAACCCATGATCAGTCTACCACTGAGGATATTCCACGTCAGCACTGCGGTCTGTGCAAGCCAGATGTGGTTTCGTATTGAGCAGCCATCGCTGGCATTCGAACCCGTTTCACAGCATTGAAAGGTGAACGCTCTATCCCCTGAGCCATCGAGGCTCGGGCAGTAACTTTTGACCTTATAAAACGTTGGTGTAGGGCTTACCGGCCAAATATATACCGGGCAATGGCGCTTAACTAGGCCTAGTATGTATTTTGGAATTTTAACAGCTCCCTGTTTACTCCAAAATAGTATATTGATTTACTTTAATCAGACGCAGATTTCCAATCATTGAACCGGTGAAAGATATTTTTTATAGATTAAAATTCATTAAGTCTTTTCTCCACACAAAAATATAACATTTGACTGTAAAGCTCTGTTTTGATGTGGGTTTAAAAGCAAATAACAGCTTAAATTATTCATTAAAGGTTTCCTATCGCTAAATCTTTAAATAAAAAAGCATCTACTTACAGTTTTGATGTTTAAATTGTCTTAATATAATTTGATCTCCAGTTTTTGACAACATTGAAACAACTACTTTTTTTACAATTTTAAAAATTACAGCTATATTTTTAACACAATATTCACAACTCCCTTGTAATGATGCATGTTATTTATTAATTTAATATTTCAGTGCCCAGCGTATCAATTATTTATGATGCTTTTGATGACTACCAACTCAACTCTTGCTTGAGATTCGTTCCAAGAACAACCGAAGCTAATTACATCAGAATATTTCCTGGAAGAGGGTATGTATGTATTTTCAGCCGATTTCGTCCCAACTGTTGCTCTAGGACTGTTTTAGGGATAATTCTAAAATTTCACCATAAACCCAAAAGAATTTAGCTTTCTTTTTTTTTTCAACATAACTTCTTAAATGTTAACATTATTAGTATGAATCAAGAGCAGTATTTTCTAATGTAGTTTATTCAATATATTTAGCAAGTTATGCAGTTTATTAAGTGGGTTTCATTTTCATGACCGTCTTGTTCACTGTTATTTTTACTTATTTATTGATTATCTCCTATTCAATAAATATTTTACCATATTCTTTTGAACTAATGTAGTTCTTTTTTGGAATTAAATTCGTAAAAATGTATTTTTCGATTTTTCTAAGTCACAAAATAAGTTATGGATCAAAAAATAACTAAATTTGATCATATAGTCAAGCCTCCAGAAAGACCACCTTTATTTACGACCACTTTTGGGACTTTTCCCATAGACTTCATGTTGAAGAAAGCCTTTAGAAGAGAACCTCTCTCTGTTACCGGTTTTCATGGTGCCAACAGAATCTGCATTACTGCACCATGGAACTGGCACCGAATAAAATTAAAATCACTAGTGAAAAATCATGTAGTATCTTCGATAACATTTTGAAGTCAGTGGAAGTAAACCTTACGAGTGAACAATCTCGATTAACAACCATTTTACTGTGGAAAATTGAGTAGTCACTCCCGAGAGGTTTCACTGTATCGTTAAAATATTTGATAAAGTATATTTTTCACCATCTACAATCGATGACATTAAATTTCTGACTGACCAAGAGGGAATTGGTAATTTTTATCCGATTTACTCAAACATCCGTTAATGTTGCATTTATTGAGGGTAAGAATTTTCCTAATCCAATAATAAACAATCATTAAAGTAATTATGCAGATAGTGTTCATTCTTGACTTCACAACCAATACTCTTATTTTCAGTTGCTTTGCACATGTCGGGATGAATGGTGACGGCGAGCAACCTGTGTCCCTCGGTGAAGGTTGTGTCCATAAAGCTGTCGTAGTTCACGAGCTCGGTCACACGATTGGGTTCTGGCATGAGCACAGTAGATCAGATCGTGACAAATACCTCATTATTTACTGGGACAACATTCAAGAAGGTAATAAGAAACGTACATTATCCAGCAATACTCCTTATTCACTTCCGAATACAAATAGGATTATTAATTTCCATAATCCTTCTATGGACACACACATCGGTAAATAATAAGCAATAACAAAATAACATTTGCTGTAAGCAATGGGATATCTGCAAGTGACGTAGTTTGGGTATCTCGATCCTGATTGGTTGTTGAAACGTGATATTTGTTTACGTCAGCAACTGTTCCTCCCATTCTATTTCGAGTACGCCAAGCGTTTTAAGTACCAATTCTAACTAACTAACTAACTAATCAACTTTTTTCAGAGTACCTATCCATGTATGGATATCTGCTCTTTCATCTAAATTGGATAATATGTGGTGGAAGGGAAGGGAGGTGCTGCGTTAACATTAAGTTAAATCTCAGAATGAACAATAATTGATAAAATCAAGTCTGAGTCATACATAAAAATAAGTCGCAAGTTGATACATAATACAGGGAACAAATTGAAGATAAAGATAAAGAAAGAATATTTACACTATTTACAAATTTACAAAAGGGGGAAGACTCCCTGTGCACTCTCTCGCCTCCCACCGGTATAACCGGGCTTCTAAGTACCAATTCTCTTAAGTAGCACAACCTATATTCTTTCACAAAAAAAAATCTATCACAAAGATTTCAATTTTACCTCTATATATTTACACAAGGACAAGAGCGAAGCAATGTAGGGCATAAGCAGATTTTTTATGCGTCGAAGTTGCCAGGTACACACAAGAAAAATATACCGCGTTTACAATAAAATACATAAACAGATAATAAATCAAAGTTAAGTAAGTAAAAGAAGTAGACTAGAAAGAATTATATTTCAACAAACAAATTCGATGTGGCTGTGCATTTAATTAACTTTAATTATAATTTTAAGTTATGTAGAGAAACTTAGCTCAACTTAAATACTCCATGCTGCTGATAAGGATTAGCTAGTGCTGACGTCATAGGTCACATAGGTGGGTATCGGTTGTCTTCTTCTTCTTGGAGTGCAAGTTCCCTATTGTAGCTGCCCCTTTCCTTCTTGGTAATGAAGAATTGACACTTTTATTTAAAAATTACAAGATACAGTTACAAATACGATTCATTGTTTTAAGATGGAATTTAATATGTTATGTAACTTAAACGATGTAGGTAGTGCGTCCTGGATCACTATAATTGAAATGATACGGCAAAATAAATTTAGGTAATAAGCAAGCTTGTACACAGACGGTGGTCACTAAATTATTTTTGATTTTCTCACTATTGTATTGATAAGCACTGAATATAGTGATGTTTTTATATGATTAATTTATGCAGGGAGAGAAATAATGAATGTATTTAATAAGCATTTTCTAAAGCAAAGCAAAGGAATATGCAAAATAAGGGTGGCATTAATGTTTAAAGATAAGAAAAACAAAAACTATGTCTAAATGTGACTAATGACTATTGAGAAAGACTATATTAACCTTTTGCTTACGGCGCTTAGCATGATGAACCCATTATGGTCCACTTATTGTACCAGCAATAAGCACAGGTTTCAGGGGAGTCGGTTGAACATATACCAAAAAAGCTAAAACTGACTTTTTTAGATGTACTTTTTCTCAGCATCTAAACAAGATATTGCCTCAGTTTTTTTCCCCAGAGAATATTTACATATACATGCGTTCACTGTTAATGCTTATCTTTGACAGATATGTCTTAGAAAAATTCGTAACTGGGATCTTTTAATTTTTTTTAAAAAAGTTTCATCAAAAATCTTTCATAGCTCAAAAAGTATTCCTGTTTACGCTAAAACATAATCACCGCATACAACAGATAGAATCTCAAATATCCCCAGAAAATTTTAAAGCGATAAAGTAGTGTTTTAGAAAAGGGTACATCGAAGTTAAGATAATCAGTTTTAACTTGATATACTGACTTTTTTCGATTTACCCATTCTGTTGACATATATTCCCCTTATCGACTCCCCTTAAAAACATCGAAATTAGTTTGAGTAAATAGTGAAACTTGAAAGTGTTTCTAGCTCTCATCCTCCATGTTGACGATATTATAATAACACACTCTCAGTGTCGGACAATTGAACATGTTAGTGTGTTTTTTTTTTAATTACGCGTTCCTCAATCATGATTTTATTTTAGTTTATAACCGACGTTGACCACCCGACCCGCGATTATGAGTTTACGACTATCAATGCCCGTAGCCTTGTAAATTTGAACCTAACCCAAAAGACAAGGCAACTCTTGGATTTAGCATTAGTAGAAACCGTCGTATATGACTTTTGTTAGAACTAACCTGTTTTGCGCTACGTGGAGAGGAAAACCACGAAAACTTCCCAAGATAAGCCCGACGGCAAGGGAACTCTAACCGATTATCCGTCTACCACTGTGGTCGGGGCGGAGTTCGTATCAACTACACCTCGCTGGGAATCGAACCTGGCTCACCTCAGAGCCGCTCACCTGGAGAGGCTAATGCTCTATCCCTTAAGTCAGTGGTTCTTAACCTTTTTAAGCCGCGACCCAAATTTGAGAAATATGTACATGTCGCGACCCAAAAAAAAGTCAAAGTTAGGCTGAGTAAGCCACAATGACTTCTTCTAGGAGGTGTTGGTATTACTTATTATTTGGTGTATTGCTAACTTTTTTGGTTCGACTCATCGCGACCCAAGAAATATGCTTCGCGACCCAATTTTGGGTCGCGACCCATAGGTTAAGAACCGCTGCCTTAAGCCACTACGGCTCCTTCCAATTGTGATTGAAGTAGATAGATCCTCAATAGTGATAATTGTTTTGCTTTATTTCTGGCATAATTATTAATGTGCATGCTTTACTATTTTTTTTAACGTAAATATTATTTTCGAGTTGTTCTGTAGTGTTTTTCTCTTTTACATCCCATTGGATAAGGGTTTTAAAATTGTGTGGTAAGGGTGGTGATAACGGAGTACTCTACGCATCGGCGTGTAGTGAAGCGACATTAGATTATAACTAATATACCGTAGTTACATAATTAATTATAAATTATTAATTATCAGGTATGAAATCTCAATTTCTCCTGATGAATCCTGAACAGAATCTTCTACTGTCGGAATTCGATTACGATTCAGTGATGATGTATGGCAATTACGCATTCTCAAAAGATGGAAAATCGATTACAATTGAGGCCAGAAATGGACAGAAACTGCCCGAAAAAACAGAAGAAGGATTGAGTAAAAAAGACATCGAAAGAGTTAATAAAATGTATAAATGCTGAACTGAAGTTACAAAGACATTTCTGCTTCTACAAAATAAGTTACTAAGCTAATTAAAAAATAGCTTCATATTTGAATAATGATTTTCACACGGTTTCATTTAATATGTGTGGGGGAAAGGAGGCACATGCAAACAATTTTTTATTTCTTTATCTTTTTTAAAAAAATATAGTTAATTTTTCGCAACGAAAATGTCCGTTAATTTTTAATGTTGTCGAAATCATAGGTCTTTAAGCCACAAGGTGAGGTTGTTTTTTTTACCAGTGGTGCCATCTATGGCCAAGAAATTGGCTTCTATCACACCCATACGTCACACCCGTTTAAAGGGTGGACCCATTCATACGTTCATTCATTCACTCACAGACTGCAATTATGACCTAAACCAGAGAATGATCCATCTCCAATTCAGTACCCCCACAGATATAATTTGTTATTAGAACATGGAGGAATTTGTGACCCGACAGATTTAACGAGCACTAGTCACCATTTACTACACGGGTAGTCTTCGGCCGCCTAGATTGGAACTCCCCTTCTCATCGTAAATTTTTAATACAATATTTTCTTACTTTACGATATTCAATCATTCCGAAGTGTCCCCATAAGGATGATTTAAGTCTCATACATATATCCAGAATGTCTAAGTAATATGCTACAATAGTTAATTTCAGCTTATTGAATTAAACTAGTCTTCACTTGAAGAAGTCAGTGATTAAAGTATATACTACAGCTGATAATTTAAAGAAATTGTCACTGTACAAATTGAATTGCTCATCACTCCGATATATTTGCAGAAAAGGAAGACTGGAGCTACCAACAATTGAGAATTCTTATGGATTTTGAAATTTATATTATCTGAGCAAGGAATACTATGTTTATACGTGCCCTTTGTTTGCATGTGCTCTCCTCTCCCCTGTATCATATTTAATAAAAAAAAGAGGAAAATTCTTAAATGTTTAATAAAAAGTGTAATATTTTTAATTGGTTAACCATGGTTCAATGAACTCTACAATAAGAATAATTTTCACTATTAAAATAATTTTGTGGCAACCTGTACTACATACAAATTTTTCTGTCCAAGTTGAACAAAAGTTTTTTGACTCTTTGGTTTGTTAATATTTGTTTTGTTTTTTTTTCAAAATGTCTAAGAAATAATAAATGGTTTGTATTGAACAGTTAGAATGTTTTTAGTATAAACGACTATTCATTTTATTCAATTCAGATTTATTAACAAGAAAAGTTACTGGAACAGTTAATTGAGAAAAAGTGAAAACAGACATTTTTGAAACAAAAAAAAATCATAAATTACTATGCCATGAGGTAGGTACTTTATTTATGTCGAACTACAGCTGTACAATGGGCTATCGGCGACGTTTGGGAATCATCCTTGAGGATAATCCGAAGACATGCCATCACAATTTTGATCCTCTGCAGAGGGGATGGCACTCCCGCTTTGGTAGTCCGACAACCAATCCAGCATCTTAAGGTAGAATAATGTCACGAGAACCCATACCGCACACCCTCGGACCCAACGCAAGCTGCTTAAAGTGGTCACTCACCCTCTTACTGACTGCAGTTAGGGATGCTTAACTTCAGTTTTCTACTGGGAACCGTGTGTCTTGACGATCAATCAATTTCGGGACCAGACTATGCCATGACGGAAAAAAAAAGTATCTTTCATGCTTATGCTCTGCAGTACGTCATAAAATCTAAATTAATTAGTAATCCATATAAGCTTAGAATGTGCAATTAAAATTAAGAAAAATTAAGCTTGATGATAAATAGTGAATACATTTTTAAAGCAAATACCTTGCTTTTTTCTGTTATTGTGTAATAAAGGGAGTTTTTAAAAGATTACAAAACTGAATACGAGAACTAAATCTAAGATTTTTTTTTAAAAATTTATAGCTAAGAAATTTAATTTTAAAAATATTTTTAACTATTCATTTTCTGGACACTGTTACCTAAATGATTAATTTTCTTATTTTATAGTTTCTATACTTAAAAATATTTCCATAATAATTTCCTAGTTCATTTTTTATGCTAATCTCCAACAGTTTTTAGATAGGATTGATTTTTAAATATTTTTAATTGGAGCTGACAAAATAAAAGAGATAAAGCATCATATGCCAGTTTAGGGGGTAAAAAAAGGAACAATATCGAAAATAATTATAAATATGTTCCATAAATCGGAATTAATGCACATAAAATCACTAATTTCACTGTTATACGCCAAAAAATATTATTTAGCTTATGATTTTTTATTACGATCAGTTTTATTTAGACCAATGCTTTAGTATTTCTTTTAAAAGTATTACATAATAAATATATATAATTATATAATTGCAGAAAATTATGTTTTATAATGTTGTTGTGGGCTATAATTTGACTTGACAGGCCAACTGTGGTCAGTCATAAAATCACGAGTGATTAACATCGCTGCTTTAACGCTGTTTTTCGAAACTCTGCCGCCAAGGAAAATAAAAAGAACCTAACGTTTTAGTGCCTAAGCAATGCGATGATTTTAAACTGTATTTATAATCTTGCAGTGAACAATTATTTGGGCTTTAAAACAGACAAATAATATTATAAAAGTTATTAAACTCGCTTAAAAATCGCCAATTTGGAGACATTTTTCTACCTAAATGAAAATTATCATATTCACTACCTTGTTCTTAGTTTCTGAAAATTTTTAAGATCCCAGACAATGCAGCATTGGAGTAAATGTTTAAATATTAAAAAATTCGACCATAAACGCTTTACAAAACTGTAACTTTTCTTCATATTGGCGTTTTGCGCCATTTTCAAAATAAGCGTAGACAGCTCTGACTTTAGATAGGCTAACCTTGACCTAACAGTTATGAGTAACAGTTGCAAACTTACAGCAGTTATAAAAAACAGCATATTATTCGCAAAAAAAGCATAATTTGATATTACGACGGAGCCTTCGAAAATCAACCTCAAAGAAAAGTACGAAAAATTTCACACAATGGGAATTTCAGAGTTTGCTTCTAATTCGTCATCTTTTCTTCTTAGAATCGGTGTTTTTCGTAAGAAAGACAGACCGTTTTGTTTATATAATTATTATACTTTTATCTGAAACCATTTTGTTAATATGTTAATCACAACGAAATGAACGATTTCCTTGAAAAATAATTATAAACTGTATTTGAAGAAAATATATAAACTACAGAATACAGATTGCGTGACACAATAAGGAGAACTAAATGAGAAGTAGCATCGCACGTTAAAAATATGAAACGTTAAACTTTCACCATCATAACAGATCAAACTGAAAACGCCTATTTTTCTTCAGTTTTTTTATGGTTTTAGAAGTAAATGTTATTATTTGTTTCTGGCAACATCTAATATCTCATTCTTTTATATTTTATATCATATGTATTAGTTCTTGTTAATATAGTCACGAAGTCGAACGCGAAATTATAAAATAAAGATATCAGAAGAAATAAATAACCTTTTCAGCCAAAATGGATGAATAATTATTATGTAAAGCAAAAAAAAAAATAATAAAAAAACACAGAGAAAATATGCAGAGAAAAAGAATTAAATTACAAAAGAAAAAATTTGATTGGTAAAAAGCATTTAAAATTACAATAACTTTCAAATAAATACGAATTTTGAAAACAAAAAATACTCGTCTTCAGTTTATAAATAAAAATGATCTCTCACCATTTCAAATTCTGACATTGTTGCTTCATTTTAGCAGTCTGCCTATCGCACCTAATGGTATTTTTTACTTACAAGTTTAGCAGTTGATGTTTTTTGAACAAAAAAAATCAAACCTTGGATTTATTTATTTCACCGTACTCTTCGTATACATAACTTCGTAATTTCAAGTCTCTAAATTCTAACATATGTTTTGCTGAAAAATAAAACGTAATGTTAATAAAACAAAAAAGTGAGAAAAAATTCTAAAAATAATGAAATAAAATAAAATAAAATAAAAAAGAACTAGCTATGCTAAAATTAAAGAGCTACGCGAAAAGGGCTCTTTTTTAAGTCATTATTTTCATTTCCGCTTCCTGAGGCGTGTTTCGATTGTACATTTAACTACAAGTTTAAGAGTTACTATAATTAATTCTCATTCGTTTGTAGGTAGGTAGGCAGGTACTTTAATTACGTCGCACTAGAGCTGCACAATGAGCTATTGGCGACCGTCTGTGAAACATTCCTGAGGATGATCCGAAGACACACCATCACAATTTTGATCCTCTGCAGAGGGCATGGCCCTTTCACTTTGGTAGCCCAACGACCTGAGAGCGAAGTCGAGCACTTTGCGGTAGAACAGTTTACCGAGGACCCAAACCGCACACCCTCGGACCCTACGCAGGCTGATCAAATGGTTACTCACCCTCTCACTGACCGCAGCCAGTGATGCTTGACTTGGATTTTCTTCTGGGAACAGTGTCCTTACGATTAGTTCACAGCGGGACCCCATGCGTAAGTATTCGTAAATTGTCAAACTACAATCTCTGGGCCAAGTTATCAGAACCAGTGTAGTAAGATTCTATGTAAAATCTTAATTATCAGGAGACAGCTTTATTGCTTTTATGCGAATGAAACCGGTTTGCTTACTTTCGTGTATCAATTGGTGAAATCAGACGATATATAATATAAATTCGAAGAGTGTATAAATTAGACGATGCATTATATAAATATAGAATATTTATTATATCAGGTATTATATAAGAATATTATAATAATTAGACGAAATGATTAGACACACTGTAGTGTTTTAATAATGACATGTCTAGGACTGGGAGATACAAGAAATTTTATATCGTGATGCATCGTCAATTTTGCATCGCGATATAGCGATATATCGCGATATAGTATTTTTGAAATTCATTTACTTGTAAGGCGCAGAAAGTCGGATTTCTATCAAAACTTCATACTCAGATTGATTTAAATCAATTTATGAATTTGATGTATATGTTTTGCTTAAGAAAGATATTAATGTTATATTTTCTAAAAATAATCGTGAAAATAACGAAAGATTTCTTAGTTTAAAAATAATTAATAAAAAAATTAATAAAATTGAAATTTATCAATATATTTACCTAACAATATAGAAAGAAAATTCAAAAAATAAGTTCGTTAAAAATTATTTGTATGCTTAAAACAAAGTGCTAAATAAATTAAACAAAAAAAAAGCACTTTTAAAACAACACTATTTTTTATCATTATTATTTCACATAAATAATAAAGTTAAATTGAATAATTACCGAATTCTGAACGAAAAAACAAAGTAAGGTTTAATTTCTTAAAAATAAAAACAAAAGAATTATGATATTCGATAATATATTCAACTGACAATATTGAAAGAAAATTAAAAAACACAATTATACTCTTTAATAAAATGGAGTGCTAAATGATTTTAAAAAAAGAAGTCGCAATCGCAAACATTACTAATTTTTTTGAATAAACAAAGTTGATTGGTTTATGTCCAAATTCAAAAGAGGAAAAATAAGTTTTGTTATAATTTTATTTATTGTTGTTGTTGTTTTTCATTTACGTCGCACTAGAGCTGCACAATGGGCTATTGGCGACGGTCTGGGAAACATCCCTGAGGATGATCCGAAGACATGCCATGACAATTTTGATCCTCTTCAGAGGGGATGGCACACCCGCTTCGGTAGCCCGACGACCTGTACGCGAAGTCGAGCATTTCACGGTAGAACAGTTTAACGAGGACCAATGCCGCACACTCTCGGTCCCTACGCAGACTGATCCAAGTGGTCACCCATCCGCACACTGACCGCAGCCAGTCATGCTTGACTTTGATCTGCTGGGAACCGTGTCTTAACGATCAGTCCACTGTGGGACCCAACATTTTTTGAAGCTTTCATGTTGTCAATTGACAATCTATCGTCAAACGACAAAGTCATCAAAAATAAGAAATTATCACTAAAATCTAAACTAGCGAAAATAAAGGTATTTTAACAATCAATCAATAAAAAACGCTATTTAGTATAGTAAATTTAGACTTACTGTACATCTGTACGGTACATGAGTAAATTTAGACTTACTCATCTGTACATCTCCCCTTTCTGGATGGAGTCGATTTAAAGGAGAATATTGAATTTCTTCTAGACAGGCAAGTTAGGTATTGTTTCCGATGTATTTTTCCACGTTGAGCTAAATGAGGTCACTCACAAAGGGAATTGTACTAATAGTTTAAAAGTCATAAATATTTTATTTATAAAAAGTACAAATTTGTACTGGTACGTATTTGTGAATTTAATATAGCTACATAAAGGAAATTATGCAATGTTTTTATGTTTAGGCACTGCTGAATCGAATGATACTAAACTCAAGTCATTAAAACAACTTTTGAGCTATTCCATTGTGGGCCAGAAGACCATGATCTTTGGGCAAAAGTCAAAAATTTAATTTTCAACTAAAATATGTGTAGGCAGTTTTAATATAGTCCAAATTAAGTATTCATAAACATTCCAAACATTATAATCTATTTTTTGAACCGGCGAGAGTACAATGTAATGAAAAATATGTTTATAGTTTAACTTTTAAAGTTTTATTTCAGAAATATACATAGGAATTTCACCTTACTGTTACATTTTTATCAGAGTAATTAGTCTGAAATTATAATAAAATTTTTCAATTTGTTGGATTAGTTAATACTCTTGACAAACTTATAGTTTATATCTTATCATTTGACATTTGACGATGTTTGAATGACTTTCGAAACTTAGTTCCAAAAAGTTCCACGAGGTAATAAGCTAAACTTTTTTTTTGTTTTCTTCTTTGATGTTTCTTCTTTCGAAAAAACCTGCCCCATTTTGCCCGTATTGCAATGGTGGACTGAATATACCGAAAAACAAAAATTATGTTTTGTTTCATGTTTTCGCGTTATTTTGTAATTAATTCGCATTATTTTGTAATATTACTTCGGAAATATAATTGGCTTTTCATTTTTAATATAAAATTACGAAAATTATTATATTTTCATTGCTATATTTAATTATTTAAACGTACTATATTATTTCTTTTATTTTTGCTCGTCATATTTCAGCCGCCATTTTGTTTTTTTTGGGGGTATTTTTAGTGTATTTCAAAATTTAAACTATGAATTCAACTTACCTGCACATAAAAACCTTTAAATAAAAACCTCCAAATTTTGAAACAAATTTTAGCGAAATACTAATTTTGGCCACAAAACCTTGGATGCTGGCCCACTGTGTATTCTAATGACTTGTGTATAATTTCTTTCGATTCACCTTGAAAAAATTGACGGAAACAACCTCTCATATGTAATAGATACTAGTACAAATTTGTACTTTTTGTATATGAAATTCTTATAACTTCTCAACTAGTGCGATCTCTTTAGGATTAATCTCGTTTAATTCAGCGTACGCTGGGAACAATGCCTCACTTGTCTATTTAGAAGAAATTCAATTCCACCCCACAAAACTGCCCTTTTTGCCTAAAAAAAAAAGGGGGGGAACGTATAGAGGAAGGTAGGGGATTTTCTAAATGAACATTTCTAAAATTATGTCTAAATTAAACGAAGTTATATTTGCAATACTTAAAAGCATTTCCGATTTATTGAATGTCCCATAGTGGACAGATCGTTAAGACACGGTACCCAAGAGATCACCGAAGTCAAGCATCACTAGCTGCGGACAGTGTGCGGGTGGGTGATAATTTGGCTCAGTCTGAGAAGAATCGAGGGTGAGCGGTATGGGTCCTCGTGAAACTGTTCTACCGTAGAGTGCTCGACTTCGCGTGCAGGTCGTCAAGCTGTCGAAGCAGGGGTTCCATCCCCTCTGCAGAGCATCAAAATTGCGATGGCATGTCCTCAGATCATGCTCAGGGATATTTCCCAGATTGTCGCCAATAGCTCAATGTGCAGCTCTAGTGTGACGTAAATGAACTACAACAACAAAATTACCATCACTCATTTAGATTTTTGGTTGGATTCCGTATATCTGCTCTCTCTCGATTTGTTTTTCGATTTTGAGTGAACGATTGATGGTACAATGCAATTTGATACCATGAAACCTTTAAAATATAGAGTGACGCTAATCGGGAGAAAAGGTAATTGATAATTTTTAGAATTTGAGGACTTTTTTTTCTCAAAGTTTTTCAGCAATAAGGTTATAATGTTAGTAATATTGATTAGGAAACTTGCGACCCTACATTTGTCATCTTATCATTATTATTTATACAGACGAAAATCGACTTTTGGATTATACTGAGAATCCTTCTTACATTAGGTGGGGAGCGCATTTACTGGTTTTAAGCAGTTAATTTAGTCCTTGTAATTACACTTTTAGTGGTCCCGCAATGTACAACACGAAACTACATTGCGTATGCAATGTAAGATAACAAAGACACAGTTTCCAATAGAACGGTGTTACAGAAATATACCTTACACGTGTAAGTAATTCATGTATAGTGATATAAAGGGTATAAATTAGTCCGCACACGGCTCGCGCCTACCACAGGGCTGACGTAAATTATCTTCAGTGGTAGACGGATCAGTGGATCATGGGTTAGAGTCCCCTTGCCGTCAAGCTAATTGTGGGAGGTTTTCGTGTTTTTTCCCACCATGTAACTCAAACTGGAGTAATGTTCCTCAAAAAGTCCTTTAAGAAGGCAAATTTCACCCGATACTCGTTGTCTTCTGGATTGATTGGGTTTAAAATTACAAGGCTAACCGTGTTTGAAATGGATAGTCGTAAAATCGGGTCGTGTTAACTGTAGAACACCGCATCACTGATTGCAGTTATTTAGCTGGGGGCTGACCACTTTGATCAGACAGAGGGTACGCCGTATCTGTCCTCGCTAAATTGTTCTACCGTAAAGTACTCGAATTCGCGCGCAGGTCGTCAGGCTACCAAAGCAGGGAAACCATTCCCTCTGCAGGCGATCGAAATTGCGATGACATGTCTTCGGATCATCCTCAGGAATGTTTCCCAGACCGTCGCCAATAGGCCATTGTGCAGTTCTACTGCGTCGTAAATAAAATACCTTCCTACTTACTGTTTTATAGTGCTGGGGTGATTAAGAAAAGTCAAGATGCAAATCTTCCAACGATTTCAGTTTGTCATCTAACAGAAAAGTCACTAGTCCCGCAGTGGACTGATCGTTAAGACACGGTTCCCAGCAGATTACCGAAGTCAAGCATCACTGGTTGCGGTCAATGTGCGGGTGGCTGACACCACTTGGATCAATCTGCGTAGGGACCGAGGGTGTGCGGTATTAGTTCTCGTTAAACTGTGCTACCGTAAAGTGCTCGACTTCGCGCACAGGTCGTCGGGCTACCGAAGCGGGGATGCCATCCCCTCCGCAGAGGATCAAAATTGTGATGGCATGTCTTCGGATCATCCTCCGGGATGTTTCCCAGACCGTCACCAATAGCCCATTGTGCAGCTCTATTGCGACGTAAATTAACAACAACAGCAAAGTCACTAAATCCTATGGATAATAAAACACTTCGCAAAATTCTTCAATTCTAAGAATATTTTTCTTTTGCTTTGAAAAATTAAAGAATAACTGCCCCTTCATCATAATTGTATGTTTTAATTTAAGTAAAATTTGTAAGATTTCATTGTTAACTTCTTAATTTAGCAACACAATAATTTCTCTTATTGATGATCTGGGCATTTTCTCTTTTTAAGGATACGAAGACAATACAGACGCATTCGTACACTACAATTGATTCGGCTCACAGTGGTCAATTTTTCTAAGGCCTTACTTCCAGTTGCATCACAGAGGAGAAGGTCGCAGAATCGAGTCCCGAAGTTTCAATAGAACTCCAGCACAATATACGAGGAACTGAGGGATCTGCATAAAAACTTTGTTTTGGAACATTAAATATTACACAGCAGTATCATATTGTGTTTCTATGTCTTATAATTAAACAGTCATGTGATACTTATAAATATTCGTTGCAGCTATACGATAAATTTGGATTATAAACGTGTGATTCTCTTTATTTCAATTTGGTGCTTCAGTTTTCAGACCTTTCCACGCCCAGAATTTTCTGGCTTTTATTCTTCAGTAAAAAATTAATGTGGTACGACTTTTCATTAATTACATAAATCTAAATTATTAAGAATGACTTTAAGAAATTTATTGTTTCTTGTAAAATTAGTTTTGATGGTAGGATTAAAATAGTAACGAGCATACCTCCTCATGCTACTTCTAAAATTTGGAATACAGATTATAAAAAAACTGAACTCGCTATCTTTATTCTTCGCAACATTTGGTAAGAGAGCAATACTCTTATGGCAACTTCAATACAAATATCCAGATTGTTTGTTATACAATTTATTATGTTACGATTCGAATTCTGAATCACTGCATTGCTTCTAAATTATCTTTCGTTAATAATGACCAGCACAAGTAATATAACTGTGACCATGAGATAAAAATCTATTTAAGCTATCCAGCTGCCACGTAGCAATCTCTTAGTAGTTTGGATAACTGAGTATTATTACTTTCATTACCCTCTTACGAATAACCTTCTGGATTTTAGAAATTTAAGCTACGGCAGCTTCAGTTATATTAGGTAAGTGTATCTTTGTTGCTCTATAGACATTTTGGTAGTGTAGAACAAAATATGCAGTGCTTTAAAATTTTCTTTTATTAAAAATTTACTATTTTTAAAGAAATTGCAGCATTTTAATTTTTAAAATTAAATAGGAAATATTAAGCGGCATAAATATATCTAAAAGTGCTTTTATGATCAATAAGAGACAGTTTAGTAAAATTAAAGATTAATTATGTTTGAGTAAATAAAAACGGTTTCTTAGATATTGTAATCTTTTGAAAAATTCATCAGAGTGAATTTGATTAAATTCATATTCTGTTTTTCTCACGGAAGTGTTTTAAACTTGTCGAACGATGTTTAATGAAGTTTGGTCAGCATTCATTTTTAATGTTCATAAATAAAAGGTCCAAACATTTGAAATTTTTAAACAAATTTACTTTTAATTTAATAGCATAAGTACTGTTTATGAACAAATTATTGAGCCTACATTCGTAAAAATAAATACGTATTCGCCGTCGAGAACAGATTTATTAATGCGATTGGGCCTAAACAAAAAAGAAAAAAACAAGATAAAAAAGTTAGAAATCGGTAAAAATTTGAAGACATCAACAAAGCAGTTGAATCTACAAGTGGTTAAACTACACTTGTGTAAAAAGGTTTCGATTATCTTATATTAATTTCTCAAGTTACCTGCAAATTAAATTCTATAAAAACTGGTCGTATGTGAGATTGCTTATTTTAAATTCAAGATTTTAGTAAAATTTTAAGTCTGTGAATAATTTGTTTTTTTCCGTAAAAGATTTTTTTTAATTTATGTGAAATTTAAAATTCTAAATATTGCTGTGTCATTATAGGTTAATTGGCTATTGCATCTACTGAAATTAAAGCCACGTATTTAAGACTGTATTGTTGACTGGGAGTCACGCAATCACAGGACTGGCTTACCGACTGGGAGTCACGCAATCACAGGACTGGCTTACCGACTGGGAGTCACGCAATCACAGGACTGGCTTACCGACTGGGAGTCACGCAATCACAGGACTGGCTTACCGACTGGGAGTCACGCAATCACAGGACTGGCTTACCGACTGGGAGTCACGCAATCACAGGACTGGCTTACCGACTGGGAGTCACGCAATCACAGGACTGGCTTGAGTGCAGTTCCTATCAGTAAGAGAATTTTATTTATCAAATTTTAATTCATTGATAGAATCTTCTTTCACTTATGCCAAGTTGACTGAACCTTCTATATACTTTTTAGAATAACTGAAATAATTTGCCGAATCCACATTTTTTAAATTTTTAATTGAGCTTTTTTCTTTACTATTCATGCATTTTTAAAATAGAAACTTGATTCAATTATGAAACTGGGTAAAACTTTCGTTCTTTTATTAGATATTAATTACATATGGTATATCTAAGTAAGCATCTTGAAGGGCTAGTAAGATTTTATTTCTAGAAATAAGTTATAAGTGATGTAAACAATGCTTTTAGTTTTAATCAATCGTTTCTTTTCACTGATTATGTAGTCTCTCCCCCGTTCTAAAATAGACTTCGTACTTTTTTTAAAAAAATTTGAAATTTTCTTAACTTGGACTTTTTAAAACATTTTTAGATTACTGTTTCTTAGTATTATTTACAGAAGTATACTTTTTGGAATTATCACTTCCAACGTAGAATATCCATAACCTGGATCATAATTTTCTAGTTTATTTTGCAATCAATACTTATATTGGTTGGTAACTGAGCTTCCGTCAAAATTGTTTTTAAAAAAATTAGGAAACTGTTCGTTGGACTCGAATATTTGTTAACTATTTTACTTTGCTCTAACTCAACTGGACGACCGGAGGAAGGTTCGTTTTTGAGGGTAGAATTTTCATTTTTAAGTTTAGCAAATCAATCTTAACCGGTTCTTTATACTATGATACCCATTTCATACATAGCATAAATATCTGGAGCAGCTTTTTCAGCCTTGGTTAAAAGCAAAAAATTTATCTAGAATGAAATCTTTTCTAATTTAGCAGTTCCCTTTTAATCTGAACATTAACACTTATTCCAACAGGTGCAACAAAACATAATAAAAAAATTAAATGATTTTTTTAATGTTAGAAATTAGAAAGAAAAAAAATAGAAGTTTATTTTTCAACTCTAATTTGTGGCTTGGCATAAATAAATTGAACGCACTCATTTGTGTTCATAAATGTTCTTTCTTCCTTTTAGGTATCAGTGGGTGCCTCCATCACTACTTTATTAGAATGTCTCCAACAATTATAACAGTAGCTATGACAATAGTTTACAATCCTCCCAAGACAGTCCCCTTTTTCTATATCAATAATGGGTTATTTCTTGTTCTCTCGAAATTAAATGTTTTGAAATACTTTAAAACTAAAAATCATTGATAATCATTGTTGGAAATGAGTGATTTATGCAACACAATTTTTTATCATGTTATATTCAAAGTCTCCCTTGTTGTTTTGTGATAACATTTAGGTCAAAATTCTTTAATTTTCTAGCTTTGAAGTTAGCCGCTCTTTTTAAGGTTTATCTTGAATGCAGTTTTTGTTACAACTTATTTTTCAAAATATTTTTAATTAAATTTATTTTTAATTTTTAATTTGAGGACAGATTATTGCATGATAAAATTATTAACATAAATAATTTTAGTAAGAGTAATTAGATAACCAATGCTTTGATCCCCTAGTTTCTATTGAAATTTTTATACGATTAGAAATTTAGAGGCTGAGATTTTTAATTCTGGTATTACACGTTACTCGTACTTCGTTTGTCGCTAATAAGAAACTCTACGCAATAACGATAGAATGTTATACTTGTGAATTTTTAAAGTATTCAACAAATCTTCGAGTATTTTAAAGTTCGAAGTCCCTCAAAATTTTATTTAAAGAAAATTCCAACATCTTCAAATTGAACTGATAAATAACAAATTTACTGTATGTTTCAAAACTGCGATAGATTTTATGAGAAATGACTTTTCAAAGCAATGCAGTAAATTATATACAAATTCCACGTTCTAGGGATAATCAGTAATTGTAAATATACCAAATCTTTAATTTTACTGTGATAGTTTCGGATGTTACATGGTTTGTTACTGAATAGTCACCTGATGTTTGGGTTTAAATATCATATTAGAAATTAAAACTTCGTTCTATTCCTGAAATAATTTAAAATAAAAGTTAATAAATAAATTTAATAAACAGCCAAGCACTAACAAATACTTTTAGTAGTATACGCAAAATTTTTTCCAAGTATAATTATTTAAAAACTTTTTGCCTAAATAGATATCAATTTTGTCCAGCTTCAAAAAATATCGCGTGTTATCATATGATTTTGGGATCCCATTGAAATTTCTATCAAACTAAATATTTCAGGGAGTTTTTAAGAAATACTTGATTAGTTTTTAATACTATGAGAGTAGGTGTAAATTTTTGTCCTTTAAAAGAAAAATATCCTATACTGATAAACATGTTAGATTCATATCTAGAAATCTATTTGTGACGGCTTTCACATGCTAATTAATATTAAAGTATTTTACCTTTTAAGGCATTATTACACAAAATTTGCTGCGATTTATTTTTCCAAGAAACTTTTAAAATCTCATGCATGTGAATTATATTGAACAAAAATGAAACGTATATAGACATTGTAATATTTATTTTTAAGGGGACAAGATACCGTTTGTGTTAACTGAAGTTGATGAAAGCTCCAAATTCTATTCATTCTACGCAGTGTAAAAATATACTTTATAATCTCAGGACATAGTTTTTTAAGTGGTAAACTGGATTGTATTTTTGACGAACTATTTTCTGAAGCAAACATTCTATGATCTTGTTCATTAAATATTCTTCGTTGCTAAAAAAGTTAATATTCATAAATCCAGTTAATTAAGTTTACTTTACATTAACCTGAATAGTATTTTAATTTAAAATAAAATAAATTAATAATTCGAACTGGGTGTCGTGTTACTCTTAACATAGAAATTTTTAAAGCTCTACATCCATATTGCTTTTCAATGAATTTTTATCTTACTTTTTATGAAACTTATTTATTAAATGGTATATATTAATAATTTTCGGTCTTAATGTTTCGTTTAAAGTGTACTTTACTTATTGCTTGCTTTCTGAGGATGCATGCACACAAATATAAATAAAACAACCAATATAATTTTCATTATAATCAGTCCATAATTAAACATTACATATGATACTCATCACCGCGTAATTTGATTTCTTAATTTCTGGAGGAAAAAATTTTTAGAGTTCTGAGAGAAATAAATTTTTCTGTTAAGTATATTTTCAAAACAAAATATTATAAAATATATTGACAGGAATTTTTTAAAAGTAATATTGATAATATTTATTTTTATTTAAATCAAAAATTCTAATGTGATCAATTTAAAAAAAGTCAAATAAGCGTTTCATTTTTAATCTTAAATTTTGTGAAGGAAAATTCAAGCTCATTTTTAAGATTGAATATTTGGGGAAAAAATGTTTTTTAAATGAAATATATTATCTGACCTTAATACGCAAAACTTAATTTTTAAAGATTTTATATTTATCACTTTCAAAAGTTGTGTACTTGTATTTTCATTTACTAATATCGTAATCTGAAAATAGTTTAAGAGGATTTAATTTTAAAAAGTTTTTACTCCTTGTTTAAGTCCACTCAAAGTTGAGCATTGTATATGGATTAATATTTCCAATAAAGCCATATGTAACAACACAATTTTGAAAAGTGAAATAAGTATTGCTATTTTATCGGGAATTGTAATTTGAGAAACTAGTTAATAATTCTTAAGATTAGGAAGAAAAGGTATAAGACTCAGTATTTTTTTTTCATGAAATCGAAATTATTTTTATTTACTTTGGAATATTTTATTTCTTTCGCATTGCTTGTGAAACATCGATACAATATTTTAGTATTTAATTTTATATTTGATAAGAAACTACCAAAACGGCGAGTAATAAAATGAATGTAAGTATTTTGGAAAACCAATTGTTACTGTAAGTATGTGGTTTTGATGCAGGTATTTTAAACTGGTATCAGCAACACTGTTACACTACTAAATGCTTTGACTTTTAATAAACACTAACATTAATACTAATAATCTAAAACATCGAGAAGTATTTAGAAGTGTCAGTAAAGTTACATATCAGGGATCTACAACTATCAGAAATATCGGGCAGGTCTCTATTGTTTCTAAAAAAACTGCAGCTGGCCGAGAATGTTACACCAAAGCAAAACGCTTTTATGCTATTTTATATTTGAAAGCATTCTTGGCTCTTAAAAATTGATTTTGATTCCTAGAAATTTTGTATTTTTGTAGATCCCAGGATATGAAACTAGTAAATTTAACTTGCAAAGAATATATGTTATGAAATGTTGTTACTATGTATCAAATATAAAATGATCTATACAGTCCATGTAAGTAGTGCAAATGTTATGTTACAGTAAGTACAGTTTTTTAGATGCCAATCAAGCAATGCAAAAGGAATACTTATTCTAATGATGTAGTTTGTTAAAGTAACGAAATGTTTTAATATAAAACTTGATAAAATCTAATGTAATATGACTGAAGGGGTGAATATTGTTTTGGAAGTTTTCAGATTATGAGAAATATTTATCGGAGTAATTTTTTATAAATGGAATAAAACATGGTATGAAATAGCCCGGGAATTTCATCTTGTGTTTAATTCCAGAAAATAAAATTTTCTCCATAAATTTAATTTTTACTTTGATTATATAATAATTAAATTTTATAATTTTGGTTAAAAGTAACTAAATTATTTAATTTTTCGAATATTCAGTCTAGTTCCGTTTCTAGATGTTAATTTCAATGATTTTTTTTAACAAATTAAAGAATTTACCCGTTACTGATTTTACTTTAGAATTTGATTATTTCAATTTATTTTTCACGATTTTATAGCTTTAATCTAGCTTATAACAAACTAGTTCCCAACGAAGCAAAATTACGTACTTGAAATCTGCTAGTTCATTTAATTCATCTACACAATAATCGAGATTTAAAATTAAATATAGTAAATGTATCTAAACAAGTTGAACCAAATTTTAAATTCCGATGTCCGTTTATGGAGTAAAATAAGGAGGAATTTTTAATATTGTGTTATAGGGGATTTTCAATCTGAGATCTGCAACATAGAGTTCGTTGAAAATATTACATTTATAACTTTTAACTAAACGCAAACCTTGTCCAACTTGAACCTTAATCTGCTAAAGAATTTTTTGAAGCTAATTTTAGTTATTTTGAAATCTAAAATATTTAAGACGATCAAAATAGTTCTATTTTAATTCGGTAAAAATATTATTATAATATCATAAAGTAGTAATAGTTAGTGACAAAAATTTCGATTACATTACTTTACACATTTCACCCTTATTTAAAATATGCTTTAAATTTTACCCAGATATAAATTTGTTAAGATTGGAATTTTGTCTAATATTGTAAATTCGTAACAGGTTTCAAAATGAACTCTCCTTACAAACTTCAGTTATCACATCAAGTATCTTTTGTCTAGATGTATGGATTAATTAAATGGTACTTAAATGTACGGCACAATAAAAGTATAAAGAGCGATTTTTTGCTCAAAATTTCTACTTTGTATCTCGTAATTTAAATTTGAGGGAAATCTTAAATTATCAAATACAATAAAGTTGAAATTCCTAAATTTTGTTCCATTTAAATTTTTATACTTATTTGTTTGTTCTCAGTCAAAATCTGTGTTAAATTATTTAAAAAAAAATTTATGGAATTTTTTTTTGAAATATCGTGCTTCCTTAACGAGACGAACTTCAGAAGTGAGTTTTCTAATTTAAATTAAGAAATACAGAAATCCGTTAGATATCTGCAGTACATTTTATCCCAACTTTTTATATAACTACTTTCAAATCTTAAGCCCATATTCAAAATACTTAAGTTATAAGTATACTTTGTAAGGATGTTACCAACTTAAATTTAAGATACATTTTTCCCCTTTGTAGCAAAGGTGACAATTCGGTAATAACACATTTGCTCTCGGAGCTCTGAAAATTCTGAAACAATGAGGATACGTTCAAATATAATAATAAAAATAAAATGAAGGTTTTCAGATTTCTAATTTCCCGTTGATAAGCAAGCCCAGTTTTTGCAATAAAATTTTTAGTCACTCTATATGACTTTAAGTATTTACACAATTTTAAATATATCCTAACTTTTACTATACGATCAGGTTCCTAATAGGATACTGGCAAATATAACAGTTTGAATAATACTCTAGAAATGTTACGGGGAAATAATTGCGAACCCTAAGTTGTGGATAATTAAAAGTATTGTATTTTAATTTAAGGAATGTGTGGAATGCTTACCGATAAGAACAGCACTACCGTTCCAGACAGAGGTAAATTAATTTTATAAATAAAAAATTAACTGCGTATATTAAGTTCTATTGGCAATATATCCATTCCTCACCGTTTTTTATTACATAAACCTTAAATGTTCCATTATTTAAATTAAAGACTAACTGAAACTAGTTTAGACTTACCGTCATTTTTAAAGTCCCTTTATAATGTTTCTTTGACATCTAATATTGCATTAAATAGTAAGACTAACTATTAAAATTGTATAAATCACAATTTTGCGGATTTTTATGGAATTTAAACTAAACGGACTTCATGCTTTAATTTGTTCTCAAATTGCATTTTCATTTTATACAATGTATTGAAAACGCAGCCGAAATTTCACGTATTCATAACATAGATATTAAAATGCCGAAATTCATGATGAGACTGCATTTAAATTAAAAATTTTAGAATATATTCAGCTCAATAAAAATAAAATATTTTTCTTTTAAATATTAGATATTAAAATGCCAAAGTTCATGAACAGACGGCATTAAAAGAAGCAAAATTTTTAAGCACATATTCAGCGTAATAAAGTAAATTTTTTGAAACAAAATATTAGATTCGAAAATTTCCTGTAACAATTTACAAGAGTGTAATATGAATGATGAACGTTTTAAAAATTTTGAAATTTAGTTCATTAAAATGCTGCTTTGAACTGGCATTCGACGGATGCTTTTTGTGCATTACGGGGACATCGATCTGCAACAGGAAAGTGTGCAGGTGTGGATCGGAAGTTTCGTAACGTCTGGGGGAGTGTTGGGCATGAAGTGGAGGTGGTAGACGGCCGTTCTGCTTTCTCTTCGTGTTTCACACTCATTCAGCCGTTTCGGAACTTTTCGATTTGTGCCTGCAAGTTTCTGCTGTGGAACAATGTCGTTGTACTGTGTCGAAAGTTTAACGTTAAATCTCAGTGATTGCAGCCTTTTCGATAGTAGAATATAAATTTAAGCTTATTCATTAATGCACACTGAGCAGTAATTTAGAATAACAAAATTGTGACAGCAAACAATATAAAATTTATATAAAATATAAGTTTATTTAAATCTGGAAAAAAATTTTGTACAAAATTACATTGTGCTGGATGCAGTTTAAATAACTTTTTTCCAAATTAAAACCTGTATTTTGCAACTTTGGTATATTTTAAAGGCTTTTTTATTTAAAAAAAATTCTTAATTCAGTACTATAATTCATAGTTTAGTTTTCTTTTTAAAGCAAATTTGTTGTAATTGTTTTTATATTTTACGCATCTGTACTAGAACAAAACTGTTGGTATGCCATAATGTAACAAAATCTGTTAACTGCTATTAAGTTAAAAATAAGGATTCAAACAAACCATGACGAAAAGTTTAATCAAAATCATTTAATAAAAATAGGAGAAAGGGTTAACATTGAAGTTGTGGAAAAGTTTTATACTAGTTTCTTTACGAAAATTGCAGTTGGCAAATTTTGCATCCAGTTCTTTACTGTAAGACCAAAAAGATGTTGCATATTGTTGTATTTTGAAATTGCAGCATTAAATGTAATTGTATATTTGGCTTATCACCTAAAAATTAATGTATATTTTATGAATTTAGAATTTAATAAAATTTATTACTAAAGCGTAATGTTGTTTTTAGTTTTTGTCACTAAGAAATTTATCCTTCTTTAAATATAGTGTTCTGACTTATTGTCTTTTGCGTACATAAGTGATTGCTAGATGTCTTACTTTAATATTTTCAGAGAGAGCAAACATTAAATTTTAGCACTTGACTTGAATAAATTTAAGTACATTTCTCTTAAGCTACTCTGATATTTTGACATAAGTGGAGAAATAAATGTTTTTATTTTTATTTTGTAGACCTAGAATAATTAATCAGAGTTAAGTTGTATAGTGTTAAGATAGTAGCATGACTTATTCAATCCCCAAAGCATAGCATAAATGAGTTTAGAGAAAATTAATTTTAAAAAGCATAGGAAATTCAATGAACAGTTATTCTGTTAATGAACTCTAAAAACTTTTGATTCAAAATTAAAATGCAATTATGTTTAAAGTTTAAGTGAAGTAAAATTTTTGACTGAAGAAATATTAAAGGAAAATTTATTCATTTTGAAAGGAAGTGTTAATTCATAGTTAAACAAAGTTCGCATAAATTACTAACTAATGAAACATAAAATTTTATATCTGATTATGAACTATATTATTGAGAATCAGGTGGGTAATATTCTGAAACTTGAAAATTTCTGAAAGTAAAGAAACATCGGAAACCATGGTTAATCAAAAACCACTTTATTTACAGGTTTATTAGTCCTTTGATAGTCTCGTGATTGATTTCTTAGCTCAGCATTAGGACTGGGCGATATTAGAAATTATATATCGTGATGCATCGTCAGTTTTGCATCGCGATATAGTATTTTTGAATTTCATTTACTTGTAAGGCACAGAAAGTCAGATTTCTATCAAAACTTCATACTCAGATTGATTTAAATCAATTTATAAATTTGAAGATATATATGTTTTGCTTAAGAAAGATATTAAATAAATTGACTACAATGTTCAAATCTTACTTAAAATATTTATTGAAATGTTTGTTTAGAAATTCATAATACGGGTAAAACAAAGTGCTAAAAACTTTTTTTAAAGCATTTTTTACAAATTAATATTTTCTTGTACTATTATGCATAAATAATTACATAATTATTAAGTTCGCTCGTAATGTTCAATTTCTAAATGAAACGTTAACAATTATCATTATGTTTAAAACAAAGTGCTAAATAAATTCTAGAAAAAACGCTTTTAAAACACTATTTTTTATAATTATCATTTCAGTTATTATAGTTCTATTATAGTTCATTTACGTCACACTAGAGCTGCACAATGGGCTATTGGCGACGGTCTGGGAAACATCCCTGAGGATGATCCGAAGACATGCCATCACAATTTTGATCCTCTGCAGATGGGATGGCACCCCCGCTTCGGTAGCTCGACGACCTGCACGCGAAGTCGAGCACTTTACGGTAGAACAGTTTAACGAGGACCAATACCACACACCCTCGGTCCCTACGCAAACTGATCCAAGTGGTCACTCACCCGCACACTGACCGCAGCCAGTGATGCTTGACTTCGGTGATCTGCAGGGAACCGTGTCTTAACGATCAGTGCACAGCGGGACCTTATCATTTCAGATAAATAATTAAATTAAATTAAATAATGACCGAATTATGAACGAGAAACAAAGTAAGATTTAATTTCTTAAAAACAAAAAAATTGTAATATTCGATAATATATTTAGCTCATTAACAAATAATATGAAAAGAATATTTTTTAACAAAAATTATTATACTCTCTAATAAAACTAAGTGCTAAATTATTTAAAAAAATGAATAAAATACGCAAACCTTTCAAATTTTTTTGTATAAACAAAGTTGATTGATTTATGTCCAAATCCAAATGACAAAAATAAATTTTGTTTTAACTTTATTTCTAAAAATAAAAACAACAAGATTTATAAATTTAAAATCAGTAATAAAAACTCATTAAATTATTAGAAGTTTCATCCAAAAACTTTTTAATAAATTAAAAGAAAGTAAAAAATAGCCTAACAAATTCAATTCTTTATGGGCGCCTAAATTAGATTGCCGATAATTTTCATTAAAAATAAAAAGAATTTTTTAAAAAAAACTTATCTAATTAATGAAGAAACTCTTCTTTATATATTCTTTTCAATAATAGATTGCCTTCTGAACAAGGTAACATCGGCGATCACGAAGTTAGTCCCACTGAAAATAATCTACAAGAAAAGTCGCGACAAAGAAAGAAAAAAGCTAAGAGGTGCGAAAAGGAACATGCGATATAACGATATGTGTTCTCAAAACTCTGATTCTGATTCTACAGCTCACCAATCAAGGACATTTCAACATAACGAAACGAACATCGTCTTCCACAGCGCGAGTCGACATCGGAACGTAAGGCTGAGAGCAAGGTCGCAACTAGAAACTTTTTCGTCCCTCAATGAAATAGATATACCACAAAAACAAATTGAAAGAAATGTTATATTCCACAAGAACAAATTGTTAAGATAAGGCGTTCTGCATTCTAATTCCTCATAAATCTATCACTCCTTATCTCCCCTTCTGCTGACCAGACGAGTGGTCCTCTCGCCGTTCAAACCCCCTTCCTCTAGCGTCCACCATGTAAAAGGGGGCGACCGCAAACGATTTGTAGCTTACAAATTATCAATTTGTAATTGTGGGATATCTATTTCACTGAGGAAAGCAAAGCAGCCTGCCCTCAGCCTAAGAGAAGAGTTTTATATCGCTATATCGTTATCCTATATCCTTGCGTGTCTTATATCGCTATATCGTTTTGCGCTCGTTCTTTTTTCTCGACGGCTTAAATCAGATTTCTGATGTATCGCCTTGAATGAAAGTCGCTGTATCGTCTTGCCGATATATGCGTTAAATCGATATGTCTCGATACATCGATTTATAGCCCAGTCCTAGACATGTCTTGCACAGGTTTATATGCAATATTTTTTTTATTTAAGTATGCATGTAGTGGGTTTATTTTTCATTTACTTCCTATTTGTATTTATTTTTAACGTATTGCATTACAATGCTAATCAATTGATACACAAAACTAATGTAATCCGGTTTCAGCCGCCTTAAAAACAATAAAGCTGTAGAGTATCACCTGATAATTAAGATTTCACATAGAATCTTACACTGGTTCTAATACTTTGGCCAGGGACAGTAATTTACGAATGATAAATGCTTTAACTCCATCGCATTTTCAAGTTTCTTAGTCTGATTTTCATTGCGCAACTAAAAATGTAACGTAAAATTGTACACCCAAAGTAGCAACGGCGGAGGCGGCATTTACTATTTTTTAATATAGAAAGATCTAAATTATAATTGAAATAGGCACCCAAAAGAAACCTGAAACGATAAGTGTAAAAAAGAACTTGGTAGGGTAGGAAGAAAAAGGGGGGTGGTTGGGCGCGGTTGATCGCTTTTTTTGAAATGAAATCGAAGTTGTTTGGTCACCTTTCTCTTACAAATAATCCTCTTGGAATAAAAACCTACCTCATTAGGTCAGTGTAACTAGTTGATCTAAATGTATCGAGTAAGAGAAACTGCTCTCTCCAAATAGAAAGAAAAATGATAATTTGTTATTGGATATTTTTATCAGTTCTCATAGAAAGTCTGTGTTTAATAGGTGAGTCTGGAATTCGTGTTTTTTTTATCACTCTTCAATTTTATATGGTATATAGAGATAAATAACAATAAATGTTTCGAAATATTTAGACTGTGAAAATAATCTTTGTTTCATATAACTCTTCTATTTTATATGGCATATATATAGGGATCCAAAAATAACAAATGTTTTGAAACATTTAGTCTGTAAAAATAATCTTTGCTTCATATAACTCTTCTATTTTATATGGCATATATATAGGGATCCAAAAATAAGAAATGTTTTGAAACATTTAGTCTGTAAAAATAATCTTTGCTCCATATAACTCTTCTATTTTATATGGCATATATATAGGGATCCAAAAATAAGAAATGTTTTGAAACATTTAGTCTGTAAAAATAATCTTTGCTCCATATAACTCTTTTATTTTATCTGGCATATATATAGGGATCCAAAAATAAGAAATGTTTTGAAACATTTAGTCTGTAAAAATAATCTTTGCTTCATATAACTCTTTTATTTTATCTGGCATATATATAGGGATCCAAAAATAAGAAATGTTTTGAAACATTTAGTCTGTAAAAATAATCTTTGCTCCATATAACTCTTCTATTTTATATGGCATATATATAGGGATCCAAAAATAACAAATGTTTTGAAACATTTAGTCTGTAAAAATAATCTTTGTTTGATAATATAACTCTTCTATTCTATAAGGTATATATAGAGGGATCCGAAAATAGCATTAAATGTTTTAAAACAGTTAGTCTGTAAAAATAATCCTTGTTTCATATAACTGTTCTATTTTAAATGGTATTTATAGAAAAATCCGAAAATAACACTAAATGTTTTGAAACATTTAGTCTGTAAAAGTAATTCTTGTTTCATGTAACTCTTCTATTTTATATGATATTTATAGAAGATCAATGAATAGCAATAGGTGTTTTCAAATATTTAGTCTGTAAAAATAATCATATAAATATTCTATTTTATATTATATATACAGAGAGAGAGGAATCCAAAAATGTTAGGCGTTATGAAATATTTTTTTGATTTTTGAAAACTGCTCAGTTTGATAACTAAACAAAATTATATTATTGATCTGAAAATTTTTTTGCTATTTTGTTACTTTCTTGTTTTGCGTTTTATTTTTAATTATGTCACTAATTATTTATTTATTTATGCCCACTTTTATCCTTTTTCAATGATTTTAAACAAAAAAAACTTTTTTTTTTCAAATTACCTTTCTTTGAAAACTCATTTTTTTTTTAAAAAAATTTATACATGAAATAAATATTAATATTGATTTTATTATTTTTTACATTTTGGGTACTTTACAAATTAATCTGTTTCTCTTTATTCTTATTTTGGAAACTGAATCCCAAAACAGGGAAATTGAGTTTTGTTCCTCAAAAATGAAGCAAAATAACTTAGTCGGTAACAGAACCAAGTATATCTTATATACAAAACTTATACTGTAATTTTTAATCTTAATTTGTTCACGACGAACAAACACAAAATATACGTTGTCTTACCATTAACATTTACTCATACATTTTTTTTGAGAGATTGCGAATTTTGGCATTCTAAATATAGCCAAAATCTGTAAGAATCCGAATTTAACGAAAAGAGGGTTTTTCATTCAGGAAATGCATGCTTTTAATCCGGTATTAACAAGTAAATCATGTTTATAATCAACCCCCGTGAACCATAAAAATTGTACCTTATTTCTTGAAAATCCACTCATTCTATCAAAAGTTTTTCCGGTATTTCGTTTTCCCCATGTTGTCAAATATTGTAGAAATTAAAGGTAAAAGTATTTTTTGAAGAAGTGACTTCTCTCTTAATAATTGAAAATAAAAATTCCCATACTGTTGCCTAACCTCTGCCAGATGTATTCATGCAAATTGATTGTTATTTGTATGTTTCTTGTACGTATATATGTATGTAATATATGTTTCTTGTGGGCTAAGTATGTTTTCTCGATTTTGTTGTTCAAAATTAGTCAAAAAGAAATAGTTTACAGTATCGCTTTTCAGCACGCTGTTCAGGTATTTTTATTTTTGTACTAGAATCAATATAAATTTTAGCTATATTAAATAGGCTCTAAAATAAATAAAATATTTTTCTAACATAAAATGTTAATCAAATATTATGTATGTTAATCAAATAATGTTAATCAAATAATAATAAATATGTTAATCAAATATATCAAATCTTTTGATAAATAAAATTATCACAACGATCGGATTGGATTAGTAATTAACCCATAGTGTAAAAAGTGGTAATGTTTGTATAAAGTAGTAATATGTTTTAAAATATGTTCAAACTGAGTAAAAATATCTTTTCTTAGCTACCATTTTAGTTTTTAAGTAATTATTTGCCAACATAAACATAGATTTTAAAATTATTAATATAGTTTAGTGGGAATGAGTTATCTTTTATTTCATAAATTAATCGTGCTAATGAAATAACTTTCGCAATTTTTTAGGTTTTGACCTTTTTTTTTACAACAGAAATAAGTACTTTAAAATTACATCTGGTCATAAAGGGATATATGTATTATGAAAATTATCAGCAAAAATATAGACTTAAAAAATATATTATAATGAATGAAAATATAGAAAAATGGCCCATGAAATATTACAGAATAATTAGTGAAGGGACTGAAAAAATTTAAAAATTAATTAAAATAATCAAAAAAGTATAAATAATAAAAATATCAAAGGAACATAAAAATTAATAATATTACTGAAGAATTATAAAATAGTGCATTAAAATCAAAAACGTATAAAAAAATTTAAAAAATTCGAAAAAAAAGTTTTAAAATATTAAAAGGACCAAAAGAATGCATTAAAACTTGTGAAAATAAAAAAATAGTTAAAATATCTGAAAATATAAAAGAATTATTTAAGTAGCCGACATTTTTATAACTCTATTTGCATGAAGATAAAAACCATTTGCGAAAACGTTCAAATAATCTTCAATGATCAATTTTGATTGGTTGAAAGACATATCAACTATTTCTTTCGAAACTAATGAAATAAATAAGACGTGTTTTGAAAAATGATTTTTACGTACACCGCTAAGAACATGAAAGGACATTTAATTAAAAATTACATTAATCATTCCTTGTTCAATCTCTCTTCTTCCAAAATAGGAATGAATACTTAATTAAATGAGTAAACAAGTAATGCTTAATAATGAATGTTTAATAATGACTGTTACAGAAAGAATCAATCAAAAGAAACACGTGTAATTCGTATGAAAAAATGACCACGTCTGATTTTATGACTATGGAATAAGCACCAAATGGAACAGAAAGCGGTTTACCATTAAAAAATAAACAATTATTGAATGTTGAGATCATAAAATGTTACTTTTAGGTTATAAAAATGCAATTGTCGTAGCTTAATTATATTTAATTTTATAACAGCTGATCCATTTCTGGGTTTATAACTATCAATGTTCAACTCCGTAGATTTGTAATTTTGAACCCAATTCAGAAGACAAGGGAACTCCTGGATCAAGTATTGGGAGAAATTTTGCCTTCGTGGGGGACTTTTTTTGATGGAACTAACCCAAACTAACAAAATAACCCAGGATCAAATATTGGAACAAATCAGTCTTCGTAAAGGACTTATCTTTATGGAACTCATCCGCATTTGCGATACATAATGGGGAGAACCACGAAAACCACCCACAGTTAGTATGGCAAGGGTATTCTAACACATGTAACTGTCTATGACTGAGGACATTCTACGTCAACACTGTGGTCCTGGTCGGTGCGAGTAGGGTTCAAATTTCATATTGACCAGAGTCGAAGATTGTTCAACTCCAATTATTTCGAACAGATAGGGTAGCATCACGTTTGTAAGTAAGCGCTCTAGCCCTAAGCTGCCGTGGCTCATCTTGGGTTAGTTACATAATCTAGCAGTTGGCAAAAAGCCGCAGTCATTTTGCAATGCGCGAGGCTGGGCCCTGATAGCCTGGTTGATAGGTCACTGGGCCCATCTCCAAGTGGTCGTGGGTTCAATCCCCTCCGGCCGAAAACTCCCCGTGTAGTAAATGGTGACTTATGCATCTTAAATCTGTCGGGTCACAAAGTCCTCCATGTTCCCAAATCAAACCTCTGGGGGTACTGATCCAGGAGTTTATTTGTCTTCTGTATTGGTTCAAAAGTACAAGTCTACGGAGATAAATATTAATAGTCGTAAACCCAAAATTGGGTAGGTTGTTCAACGACGGTTATGAAACAAAAACAAAAAGATGCCCCAGGCTAATTCGATATGTATCCAGTATTTTCTAATCTGTTCAGTCTGACACTGTTTAGGTTCATTGCAGTGAAGTGACGTACCTATAGGCTAATTAGGAAATATATCATTCATTGCTCAATTAGCATGATTTATTTCAGACCGTTTACAATAAGCCCAGAGTAATGAATTCTCATTGCAAATAGCTTTAGCAAAGGTTTATTGCAGTAAGCTTGAAGAAAGTTAGTCTGATAGAATTATTCACAGATTTCCAAAACTAGTTTCAAGGCAAATTGTAATCTGCCCAAATGAAGTCAGGTTGATTAAAAAGCTAAGATTCTTCATATTAGCCAGGTGTATTTCATAATACCGGGTCCCGCAGTGGACTGGTCGTTAAGACACGGCTCCCAGCAGATCACCGAAGTCAAGCATCACTGGCTGCGGTCAGTGTGCGGGTGGGTGACCACTTAGATCAGTCTGCGTAGGGATCGAGGGTGTGCGGTATTGGTCCTCGTTAAACTGTGCTACCGTAAAGTGCTCGACTTCGCGCACAGGTCGTCGGGCTACCGAAGTGGGGGTGCCATCCCCTCCGCAGAGGATCAAAATTGTGATGGCATGTCTTCGGATCATCCTCCGGGATGTTTCCCAGACCTTCGCCAATAGCCCATTGTGCAGCTCTAGTGCGACGTAAATTAACAACAACAACAGCATAATACCGGACATAACTGCAAACAGCCAGATTTTTCAATTTAACTACGACACATAAATAAATGAAATTGGGTAGAAATCATGTTAAAATTATCAAACTTTTTCAGAGCGTGAAAATGACATAGCCCTAGAAATATCATGAACAATATTACATCAAAGATTGGGTTGCGCAAAATTCTTAAAATAAATTTGTTCTACTACATAAACAAATAAATAAAAAACTGAACTCCGGAAGAAATAGTTGAAATGTCTGCGAACTCTTATATGAGCCTGCTAACATTACTTTCCTAACTTTAAATTCGATTAAAACTTTAATTTGTGAGCTGCTAATTATTATTTGTTGTTATTGTTGTCGTAGGCCATTAAGGCAAGGGATGCGATAGTTCTTGTTTTCTAGTGGCATCGTCTATGGCCAAGAATTTGACTTCTGTCACACCCATACGTCACACTCGTTTACACACCCATTCATTCATTCTCGTTTCACACCATTCCCACAAATCATAATTTTGACGTGAATCAGAGAATGATCAGTCTCTAATCTTGTACCCCCAGAGGTATAATTTGTAATGGGAGCATAGAGAACTTTGCGACCCGACAGATTTCATGTGCACCAGTCACTATTTACTATACTGGGGAGTCTTCGGCCTGCTGGATTCGAACTACCGTTCTCACGAACGTGCGACCTGCGCCCTGCCAAGCAGGCTATCCCGGCCCCAATTATTATTATTGTTTTACTTAATATGAACTTTTTTCTGAGCAATTTATTTGTGATTTAAAGTTGTATTACAAAGTATTTTCCAATTATCTAATTAATTTTGAACACATTAAAAAGTATCTCAATTATAAAACACAGTGTTTCAATTTATGTAAAACATGTAATGAAAAATACTGTTCTAAACATTAAATTCTGAATATTAATTATTAATTTTGTTTAAAAAAAAGAGATCTGTCATAATGGATATGAAATAAAAATAGTTTTTAGCGTAACAGTGAACAACTTGAAATGATTTTAGAATTTAGAGTTTTATAACCTTATTGCAAACTTTATGAAAGTGAATTTTGTGAGATTTTAATTGTTTTCTTAATTTTTTTACTATTATAATCACACGTTTTTATGAGCAAAATGCATGTTTAAGAGAGCATGCATTTTTAAGAGCATTTATAGTGCAAAATTCTTCTTAACCCTTATTTGTGAATAAAAATATTACCATTTCCAATTTTTTTCAAAAATTTATTGCTTGAAAATTTTTTTTAATGTTTATAATCATTGCAAGATAATTAAAAAGTGCAAAATAATTAAGAAGAAAATGATTAAGACATATTTATACAATGCTTCAATTTGTCTAAAATGTTCATTGCTCTAAAATCTAAACGGGTTTATTTTTCTCTTTAAAATATTAATAGATCTATCATAATGATCGTGAAATGAGCAATTTTGTTTATATATACAGATGAAATTCTTTTTTTTTTAAATATTTTCTCCTTACAAATAACTAAAATAAATAACATGAAATGCAAAATTCATACTTAAAATATTATTTAAAAAAAATATTATTATAAAAAAAAACAGATTCTGTGTAAAATACATTTTGTGTCACTTTCTTCTATAAAATTAGTGATTTTTTTTTCACTTAAAAAATATTTATTTTTAACTCATCAACAGTGCGCAAAAATTAACCCTGTATAGCTTTTGATCTAAGAATCGGATCTTAATTGTTCGAAGAGGTTACCTCAAATATGCCAATTAATTAGCGCAGAGCTGGGAGAGCACAGGGGATAGAGAGTTTGCCGTCCAATCAGGCGAACCGGGTTCGAATCCCAGTCGATACGAATTCCTCATCCGGCTTGCAAAGACTACAATGCTGACGTGAAATATCCTCAGTGGTAGACTGATCATGTGTTAGAGTCCCCTTGCCGTCAGGCTAATCGTGGGAGGTTCTCGTGGTCTTCCTCTCCACGTAACGCAAATGCGGGCTAGCTCCATCAAAAAGTCCTCCACGAAGGCAAATTTCTCCCAATTCGCAATCAAGGAGTTCCCTTGTCTTCTGGATTGGGTTCAAAATTACAAGGATTCGGAGTTGAACATTAATAGTCGTAAACCCATAAAATTGGGTCGGCTGTTAAACGACAGTTATAAAATTAATTAGTGCAGACGATATTTTAAGTTACGAAATCTGATACAAAAACTTACTTTATACTTTTTTTGACGAATTCCAATATTTTTAAACTTCTCAAAAAATATTTAGAGGATTATTTTTTAATTTTAGAAATTTTTAATTCATTCATACTTAGCAATAAGGTTTAAAGCTTTCAGAGGTTAAGAAACTGACGATAAACTACAAAAGACAACAAGCATTTTTGAACACCCTATGACAGCAAATCAAGCTATAAACTTGTTACTTGAATCGGCTACTTAAGTTGTTATTTGCAACAACTGTATAAAATTTCTTAAATCTATCTTAAATTTTTATGGAGATAATGACATTTTTATGAAAACTAAATTTTGTCTTATGTTTTTTTTTCCCCTACAGCTTTTGCTACTCAGTAAAATTAAACTAAATTTTTGGAGTAATTTAATTTGAATTACTGTTTGGATATTTAAAAAAAATTGTTTCAAAATACGCAGGATATGACTATTTAAGGTAGCTCTTTCATGCTACGCATATGCGGAAAATATTTGGAATTATTTTTTCCTAATTTTGTAGTGAATCGTATTTGGCAACTAATAAATAAAAAAATACATTAAAATACGCTTAAGACGTATAATATTTTAAACAATTTTCCAAGCAGTTTTTGCATTTCTTAAAATAAAGTTCAAAACTATTATGGTTGTTCCACAAATTTTATTAAGTATTGCAAATTACACTACCCCATAAAAACCACACGGAAAAAACAAACTTAAATTTGTAGAAAACCCCAAGTCGCTTTGAGTTTTAAAAGTACAAAAACTGCTTAGAAAATTTACTGAAACTTTTTTATATTTGTCGAAACTCAAACCAAAATTTTTCTTCAGTAGTCAAATACAAAAAGTAAGAAGAAAAAAATTATTTAAATTTTTCCGCGCATGCGCAGTATAAAAGAATTACTTTAAATAGTCATATCTTGCTCAGTTTTGAATGATTTCTTTCGAATTTCAAAATAATAGTTTTGTAATTAATTTTAAATTACTTCGATAATTCTGTTTAATTTTGTTCAAAAATTTTAAAGTTATAACAAAAAAACGTCAAAGTCAAAAAATTAGTTTTCTTATAAAAATGTCCATATCTCCATAAATGTTTAGTCGAAGTTTACGAAATTTTAGTAGTTTTTGCATTTGCAAGTAACAACCAATCGATACAAGTTACAAGCTTATTGCTTTATTTTCTGGCTTAGGGTGCTCAAAAATACTGTTTTTTTTCATAATTTATTGTCGGTCCCTAAAACCTTTGAAAGTTTTAAACATTATTACAAAGTATGAAAAACCGCAAGAACTAAACAATTCTTATGTTATAAAATATTTCTTTAAGTAATTCTTAAAGAAATTCAAAGAAATATCAATAACCGAAATTGTCTCTTCCAATATTGCAGGGTAAGTCTATAATTCGTGGCATATTTTATTAGAGACCAAAAGCTTAAATATTTCGAAATTTTAAAAAATTTATATCGTGAAAGACGTCTTTATTTACTTGTAATTCTACCTAAATAATAAATAATTTTTTGCTTTGAAATTTATTAATCTCTAACATAAAACACGGTGGTTCGATTTCTTTAAAGTATTAAAGAGTATTGCTGGAAAAAATTTTTAGGATTTAACTTTTTCACATCTTACAACTTTACACATTTTTTTTTACTTTAACGGATTTATTCTACAAAATTAACTTCAAAGGATTTATAACAAAAATCACGCTATCCATTATAGTTTTGAAAACTGTCAGTTTATTAGTTTATTCAGACAAAAATTGCGACAATTAACCAAAACAAATAATATAAGCGATTTATTTAATATATATATATATATATATATATATATATATATATATATATATATATATATATATATATATATATATATATATATATATATATATATATATATATATATATATATATATATATATATATTAGACAATTAAGACAATTTTATTAATCATTTTTTTAAATGTAGCGTAAGAGACATTTAATCACTTTTATTCTTATTAAAATAATGAAGAATTCCCTGACTATATCAAACACAATGAATCAAATTATCTGAAATAAGGAAAAAAAACGTTGTTCAAAAAAATTAACTTCTACTTTAATCTTTATTTCTCTAATTAGAAAAATCAACCGATCCATCACAGCAGACGTGAAATAAAGACAATGTTAATTCACTCATAACGAAAATCATAAAGTAGAAGGCTTAACAGGGTGTAATAACTGATTCATCAATATCTGCAATTATTCTGTCAACGCTGAGTCTCTTATATTCAACCTAATTTCCCTGCCAAAGCAATTTATTTTCATCCTAGAGAACTCGTCTGGATGTTGACCTTGTCCTTTTGTTGTTCCTTGACTTTTCTTTAGAACTGTTTGGAAATAAATGAAAAAAGTTTATTAGGAAATAGAACATTTTAAACAGATCTAAATACTAGAAGCGAATTCAATTTCTAAGAACAAATGATTCTTATATGTTTAAGTTCGTTATAAGGAATGGGTTTTACTGATGTTTTCTAAAAGGAAATAGTGCAACCTTGAACTATTTATGGATTTTTTAAAATTTTTTTCTCCGGGGAGAAATGATGCACATTTTAAGTTTGATTAAAGTAAAAAAGTAACTTATCTGAAATCCTTTATCAGATATGACTTATACACAATCGCCTCCGGCTGTTTATGAAACAGGCTTCAAGTAGGTCTTAGTTTTAAGGATTTTGTCTTATTAAGTAAAATCTCTTTAGATTAAAAATCGACATCAACGCTACGACTATTTTGGGTTTTCGCCTTAGCGTTGCATTTTGTTTTACTGCAAAACACTATACAACTTGAAATCACGTATAATTTAGGTATATAGATAATATATAATTAAGGTACAATAAGTATATAACTAAGATAATATATAATCAAGGTATATAGAAAAATGTACAGAAATAAAAAAAAAATAAAAAAAGAACATTCGATAATTAGTTGAAGAATTGTTAACTGTTAAAGCTGTTGAAAAAAATAACATACGGTTACTTTAGTGGTGGAAGGAATCCAACTACCGAGTGAAAATTTGACATGATAAAAAAGATATATTTTTCTATGATTATAACTGCTTACTGTGTCAAATATTCTGTATTCCTAAGTTTAATTATTTTTTCACAAATACATTGGATTATTTTTGATATCCAGCTATCCTTTCGTTTTAATTTACTAAAATGAGCTTGCATAAAATTATAGTAATTATATATATTTTTTGCACAAAATCATATTTTTTTTAAAAAAAACTCTGCGTAGTCTTCATTTAATGTATACTTTCTTTTTTTATTTATAGGCATTTTTCTCCTTTGTTTTCTAATTCCTTTGTTTTCCTTTGTTTTCTAATTATTATTAAATACCGCGTTTAAGGAATCATTTGAAGGACACTTTAGGGCAATTCCACGGAAGTGTCAACTTTCAAGTGAATTTTTTTTTTATGAATTGCATATTTTAATTTCAAAAATAATGTTCAAAAATAGCCAAAGTCTACATATTGCCGTTTCATTTTTGATAATTTTAAATTTTTTGAATCTGACAGCATTCTAAAGTAATCACATGGCTGACAGGTGAATTGTTCACATTTGTGCTCAAATTGTTTTCTTGAAAAATACTTATAAAATAAAAGAAATGTATCTTTCTTTTGCAATATTTTGATAAAAAATATGCATATAGAACAAAATTTAAACATTTTAAGTTTAATATATTAAATAAAAGTAACTTCTTTTACGTCATTCCGTCACATGTCTTAATAATGCATAAATTTCCTGAGAACGAAGATAAGATGTAACATTGGCAAGTTAGATATAAAACCTCCTCAGAGACAACCTAAATTTCAAACTGTTGAAATTCTTACATAAATATTAATCCTGTTTATCTGTTACATTCTGTTTATCATTTACATATTAATAAAACATTTTTTAAATGAAGGCTTTCTTCTACTAAACTTTTTGTCATTCCGTCACAGCAAATAGATGTTAATAACTGCTAGCCAACCTGACGTTAATTTTCCAAATTCACATTTTACATTGCTTACACATTATACTAAAAGTATAAAATAGTTCAGAAAAATAATAGCTGCAAAATTCGCAGAAACTACCAGTTCTAAGCGGCATGCCAAAAGCTTGGTTGCCAAAATGTCATTCCGTCACGCAAATAAAAAGTTCATAAAATTAAAAGTAAAAAATATAGAAAATCCTGTTTTTTTAGTTTATGAAGAGCATTATGCCAATAATAATGATATGCATGATAAAAAAAAATTATTTGAAATTAGATACATAGAAACTTCAATTAATTGTTATTTTGCAAGTCAAAATGTCATTCCGTCACATATGGAATTGCCCTTTAGTGATTTCTCATAATTTTTTGGTTCAGAAGAGAACGTTGATATTAATATTAAGTCAAAGGATAGGAAAGGATTTCTAAAAACATATGCACATGCTAAAAAATATTTAATAAGTTTTTTAAGAACTTTTTCTATTTTGTCGTTGTCACTGTATGAAGGTCATAAAGGTGTTGCTAAAATTGATTATGATGCAAGCATGATATGAACGAATCCAGAAATTCTGCGTAGTCTGCATTTAATTGTCTTTTTTTTTACTAAGAATTGCTCTCCTTTGTTTTCTAATTACTATTAATAGCTGCGTTTAAGGCGGTCACTTGGCGGACATTTTAATTATTTTTTCAAACAATTTTTTGGTTCAAAAAAGAAATTTGATGTTAATATAAGGTCAGAGAATGGGGGCCAAAATTTCTAAAAACATATACATACGCTAAAAAATGTTGATAAATAATTTTTACAAATTTCTTTTGTCCTTGTCCTCTATACAGTAAGCACTGATGCTGCTAGAATCGATGATGATGCAAATATGATATGAGGCGAGTTAAAAGAATACGATGTAGCCTAAATTTAATGTATACTTTTGTCTATTTCGGTTAAAGGCATTGCTCTCCTTTGTTTTCTAATAATTATTAAACACATTTGATGGACACTTTCGTAATTTTGTATAATTTTTTGGTTCAAAATATAGCTTTGATATTAATATCAAGTCAAAAGATAAGTGTCAAAATATATACATATATGGTAATAAATATTTTTAAAATTTATTTAAAATTGTTATTTTATCCTTGTCCCTCTGTATAGTCAGCACAGGTGTCGCTAACATTGTTGATGATGCAAATAAGTTATGACGTGGGCTAAAAAAACTATTTTTAGTCTACATTTAATGTATACTCTTTTCTATTTCTTTTCTAGGCATTGCTCTCCTTTGTTTTCTAATTATAAATAAAGCTGCTTAGAGGGGTCATTTGATAGACTTTTAAGAAAAACACTTATAAGACGAACAAGGTAGAAAAATGATTTATGTACATTAAGCTGATTCTGAAAGGAAAAAAAAACGACTTCGCGCACGGACTGAAACTATTTTTCCACAGCACGGCCCATCTTCACTGAGTAATAATTCTCGGAGTTGGGTGCCAATTTTTCATGACATTGATTTGCTAAAACTTAGTTATCCCCAAAATGCAACATATGGCATTTTTGTAAAATAAAATGGACATGAGCGTTTTTCCCCTTTTATCTTTAATTATTAATGATGAAGGGGAACAGCTGGTAGCCTCTGTTGCACACGTTTTTTCTCGCCTTTGCACACGTTCTTTGATTTTACCCATTGTTTTAAATCTAATTTTACTTATAATTATTAAAAATTTGAAAATATCAATCTAATGTTTTAGTAAACAAGCTTTTTATACATAGATATTGCTTCAAACAATGTCTTCATCAAAAATTTTGTGTAAAGCATGTACAGAACCAATTCTGTAAGACTAGGATAAGTTAACATGTAAAGGTGAATGTAATTCTGTTTTTCTGTTGATAAAATACAAAAGTGGACTTATGTTCAAAACCAAAGGAAAACCCAACGAAAATAAAAAGTGCAACTAGCCCAGACATTCTCGAGAATATCTTACAGCAAAATAAAGACCTAAAAGAGTTAATAACTAACAAATTCAACGATTTAACCTGTTCAATGGAATTCATTAGTGAAGTAATTCAAGAGTTGAAAAATTCTATCACAGAGCTACAAAATGTAAACAAAACTTTACGAACAAAGTATGATCAGCTAACTAGAGAAAACGCAGAAATAAATGAACTAAAAGAAGCAGTTGTTTAAAAGCAATATTCCCGAAGATCCAACTTTGAAATAAATAACTTACCCGAATGTGAAAATGAAGACATACCATAAGTAATATATTCCAGATTGATAATGTTGCAAATACTAATATATCCAAAAATCTGATCACCCCTCACAGAGTCCCCAGCTTTAATAAAGATAAACCTAAACCCATCATCGTTCAAGTTAAATCCAAATCTGTACGTGATGAGCTCTTAAAGAAACTTAGAAATCGTAAACTTACAACCTGCGAAGTCAACTCCAGGTTCACAGAAATGCCTGTTTACTTCAATGAGCATTTGACTACCGAACTGAAGCATCTATTTTATCTTTCACGTAAGGCTAAATCTGAAAAGGGATTCAAATTTTGTTGGGTTCGCGATGGTAAAATATTCCTGAGAGGAGTTCCTTGTTGGACTCGGTGGAAGCATGTTGAATTTGAAGAAGATCCTCAGAGCTCATACTGTTGATTGTTGATGATGATGTGGGGGGGGATCTTTGTTACTTGCTTTTATCCCCCTTGCTGTAAGGTGTATCTTTTGTGAGTTGAGTTGTTGGTGGTGAAAATGGTGACAATGAGATGGTGGCAGAGCTCATACAAATCTTGTTTGGCTAAGTCAAGCATTACCTATTGAAATACAGAGCTATAGGCTAAAGCAGAGAGCTCGTAGCACTTTACAATACTCAATACTCCTGGGTGTTAAATTCGTGATTTCGGTTGGAAGCGTCCTGTCGTTTGACGGGGACGCACGTGCCCCAATCTTAAGCCTTACCTATGAAAAAATAGATATTGACTGATGTTGAATTTGAAGATTGTTGTAGTTAATTTACGTCGCACTAGAGCTGCACAATGGGCTATTGGCGAAGGTCTGGGAAATATCCCTAAGGATGATCCGAAGACAAACCATCCAAATTTTGAACCTCTGCAGAGGGGATGGTAGCCCCGCTTCGGTAGCCCAACGACCTGCACGCGAAGTCGAGCACTTTACGGTAGAGCAGTTTAGCGAGGACCAGTACCGCACACCCTCGGTCCCTACGCAGACTGAGCCAAGTGGTCACCCACCCGGTTGAATTTGAAAAAGAGCCTCAGAGCTCATATAAATCTTGATAGGCTAAATTAAGCTTTTACCTATTGAAATACAGAGCTATAAGCGAAAGCAGAGAGCTCGTAGAACTTTACTATTCTCAATACTCAATATTCCTGAGAAAAGTTGAATAGTCCAAAATAATACGTGTGAAATCATCTCAAGACCTTAATATTCCATCCAACTGAAGAAACATTTTTATCTGTGCCGGACTGCCTAAAAATTGAAAATTTGGACGATTTAATTTTTTTTATTACCTCAACCTGTAAGTTCAACATTAATATTTTACATATAAATATTAGAAGTTTAAGAGCCAACTTTGATAATTTTATTTCACATATTTCTAGCATGATCGAAAATATAAGTGCTGTAATTATGTCGGAAATTTGGATTTACCAAAATGAAACTAATTTTTACTCAATAAATGGTTATAATTCATTCTTTAATTGCAGAAATAATAATCGCTCTGGAGGTGTTTGTGTTTTTATTAAAAGATGTCTTGATATTTTAGAGTTAGCTACACATTTTGTTTCCGCAGAATCTATATTATTTTATTGCAAACCTTTAGATTTATTATTTCTATCTTTATATAGATCTCATGATTTTAGTGTTGATTTTTTTAATACTGAACTTAAAGTAATTATCTCTGAACTTAAATATACTAATATAATACTGATGGGTGATATAAATATTGATATTCTAAGTGATGATTTTATTACTCATGAATATATTAATTTATTATGCCAATTTGGATTTCAAAATTACATAGACAAGCCAACTAGAGTAAATTCCTCGTCAACTTGCATTGATCATGTCTTCGTAGAAACAAATAAATTTTCAGTAAAATCCGGAATATTCATAAACGACATAAGCGATCACTATCCAACTTTTTGCAGTATTTATAATGATGAGGTAATTACAATTAAGGAAACTGAAAATAAAATTTCAATCAACTATAATAAGCTCTATAATTATCTGTCAAATTACAAATTTAATTACAATCCTCAAGATTCTCTTGATCAACAATATGCTTTGTTTTCAAACTCAATAATTTAAAAAATAATTTTAAATATACGCATAAATCAAACAAAAGAGCCAAAAATAACTGGATGAATAGTAATATCTTGATTTTAAATCGAAGAAAGGAAAAACTATTAAAAAAACTGGAAAATAGCCATGAGATATTACTTACAAAACAGCATACAACACTATAATTTCTGAGCTTAAGAACTTAATTAAAACAGCAAAATCAGAATACAAATTTTAAAATTGTGATTCAAATAAACAAAAATGGGATCTTGTAAATAGTATTATTGGTAATCAAAGAAAATCACCTACTTTACCTGATATTTTAAACGACTATGAATCTTTTGATCAATTTAATAAATCATTTCCAAATGCAAACAGTACCTCAAACCCAAATTCAAACAGTTTTCAAATTTATATTTTGCCAAGTTTAACCTTGTTTGTTTTCCTAGAACTGAATGATTGTGATGTACTTAATGAATTCTCTTTCTAATAAAAACTCCTTTGACTATGGTATTAATATAAAATTAATTAAATTATTTGCTCTTGATAACATAAATTTTATAACTAATTTCATCAATACCTTAATCAAATCATCCATTTTCCCATTTCTTTAAAAAGTGCAACCATAACTCCTATTTTTAAAACCGCGGATGAAAATTGCTTATCAAACTATACACCAATTTCAATATTATCTGCATTTTCCAAAATCATGGGAAAAGCTCTAGCTGATAAAATGTACAGTTATTTACAACATACTAATTTTTTCTCTGAAAATCAATATGGATTTATTAAAGGCAAAAGTACAGAAAAAGCTCCTTTGGAATTTTCAAAATTTATTCATAATAGTATTGCTGAAAATAAGATAACAGTAGCTATATTTCTTGATATTTCAAAAGCTTTCGATAATGTCAATCACAATCTTTTAATCAAAAAATTAGAATTTGCTAGTTTCAGAGGAATTATTTTAAATTGGTTTATTTCATATCTTTCAAACAGAGAACATAGAGTTAAAATCCGAAGTAATTTTAGTAATTATATTTTTTCAAACCGTGGTGTTCCTCAAGGATCTATTCTAGGACCCTTATTGTTTATTATATTCATCAATGACTTTTGTCAACTTAAACGTTTTGGTAAGATAATAACATATGCTGTTGATTCCGTAGTTTTGTATTCTTGCACTGATCCATTAGAACATCGGGAATTTAATTCCTTGCATGCAATCAACGGCATAATGCTAATTGTAAGCATTATTTGCATGTAAAAATAAAAATTATGAATGAACTACTTATTTACAGATAGTAGGAAACTGTTGTCTCAAACTTAAAACATTTCAAAATTTTCAAAATGCATACAAATGTTTGAAAGAATCTTCCCCATTGCTTAATACTGAGTAATCCTGCCATAGTTTGTTTCCATTTTCATATTTTGAAAATATTTCCTCAGCATTTAAAATTCCATTGTTTACTCGTGATTTAAATGAACTTTTCTCTTAACTATAAATTTCCATTCGAGGTGACAAAGCATTTTCCACAAAGGATTTCTCTCGCAAAGTATGGTTCTCTTATTCGAGATCTTATTCTAATGGATTGCTGGGATAACCCATTAGAATATCGGGAATTTAATTCCTTGCATGCAATCAACAGCATAATGCTAATTGTAAGTATTATTTGTGTGTAAAAATAAAAATTATGAAATTATGATTTGCAGATAGTAAGAAATTGTTGTCTGAAACTGAGAAGCAGAGATATGATGGTTGGTACAATAATCCGGCACATGCACACTGGGGTTCATGCGGTAAGTGAAGAAACATTAAAATTCTCTTTAAACAAAATAAAAATAGCAATTGACATTTTAAAACTAAATTAAGGAAAAAAGTATTTTCTTAATAATGAAAATTAAAAATCTAATTACTCAATCTTCAGTTGTTTAGATATTCGAGTAATATTTTTTTTCTTACTTATTGTTTTCTTTTTTAGTAAAACCAGCTAAATAAAAACTTCCTAACTCAAAATGTTATGCTAAAGAAGAGTGTAAGTGATTTAATTTTGATCAAATCAATTAAGTGTTTCGGTGAAAAGATGAAGTAATATTGTTTAAAAGCTACGCTTAATATTAGTTTCTTTTTAAATATTGAAATCTTTTTGAAAACTATTGCAAACACAGGTTTTCAATAATATTAACGGAATGAATCCAGCACTTAGAAGTGTTAATTTAAAACTAACAGGAGTGAAAGATAACAAAACAATTAAGAGTGAAAGATAACATGACAATTACAACAAAATATGTTAATGGGAATATATAGCCTATATTTTCATACTAGTTGAGAATGAACATTACGAGGGTTAAAAGAAATTTTTCCCGCTGCCCTGAACAATTTTCATTTATATATTTATATTTTCACCTTCATTTATAGTACTTCAGTTATAAAACCGTAGTCAAAATATAGTTTCAAGCATGTATTACCAAAGATTTTTCATTTATGTAATAATAATTTATAGGGAGTCACTTGACCAGGAAAGTGAGTGCTTCTTATTCCGATGGTGTGTATTTAATGAAAAATATACCGAATGCCCGAGCATTGAGTCAAGCATTGATGAGAGGTGGGGATGGTCTACCCTCCACAAGAAATCTAACCACACTATTCACATTTTTCGGTAAGTACAAGATTTGTTTTAATATCAAAAAAGTTCTATAGAACAATTGAGCCGCGATGACTCAGGGGATAGAGCTTTTCCAATGAGGTGAGCTGGGTTCGAATCCCAGCTGTGACTGTTCTATACGAATTTCGCACCCAACTCGCATCAAACACAGTGCTGACGTAAAATATCATCAGTGGTTGGCGGATCATGGGTTAGAGGCATGTCATCGAGCTAACCGTGTTAGGTTCTCGTGATCTTCCTCTCCATGTAATGCAAATGCTGGTTAGTTCCATCAAAAAGTCCTCCACGAAGGCAAAATGTCTCCCAAAACTTGATCCAGGAGTTCCCTTGTCTTCTGGATTGGGTTCAGAATTACAAGACTACGTAATTGAGCATTAGTAGTCGCAGATCCGAAATTGGGTAGGGTGTTCAACAATGGTTATAAAATAAAATAATCCTGCTGGTTCTTTATTGTTCTTTCTTTTTATTCAGAGGCTTCCATAACTCTAATGCGTGTATTTGCATCAGTTAATATGTATTGGGTCAGAGTTCCCTTATCGCCAGGCTAACAGCGGGAGGTCTTCGTGGTTTTCCTCTCCATGTAACGTAATTACGTGTTAGTTGAATCAAAACGGCCTCCACGAAGACAAATTTCTCCCAATACTTGATCCAGGAGTTGCCTGGATCGGGTTCAAAATGACAAGGCTACGGAGTTGAGCATTAGTGACTGTAAACCTAAAAATTGGGTTGAACGACGGTTATAAAATAAAATAGAAGCAATGTTCATCTGTGAAACGCATCGTCACCGATGATACCGATCTGACCACACATTACTTACATATATTTTTCTGTTGTGACCAATAGGTCAGATGGTGGCGTCAGAGATTGTGATGGCCAGTGAATCTGGTTGTCCAATCGAAATGCAGAGGATTGAATTGGAGAAATGTGATGAAGCTTTTGATGCTCATTGCAAAGGATCGAAATTTATGCCTTTCTATCGAGCGCTCTACGACTCCAAGACAGGACAATCACCCAACAATCCACGAGAGCAGGTAAACAAATCTTTACAATTTTTATCTGTACTTACTAATGCGTTGCTTCTATGGAAAAATATTTTCAACCATTCAATTTGTTATAAGTGTACATGTAACAGCTATTTTTAATTGACAGCTTAGGTTTTGTTATTCCTAGCCCATAAATTCTCTGTTTATAATGAAAAATGTGAAAACTTTAAATAAAGAAGAAAAAAATTCCTCCGTTTCTAAAAGAATGAAAATCATATGTGATCGAATTTTTTAATGCTTAAAAATTCATCTTATCACAGTATGTGTTTGGGCTACATTAAAAAAAAAAATAACGATTTTAAGAGTTTTCATCTAAATTAAAAAAAGTTTCGAATTTATTCTTCAGAAAACTTCGTTTTTAAACTTTAATTCTTTACACAAGATATTATATACAGCGTCCTTCGTAATATATATCATTCGAGTCAATCTATATTTCGAGAGTCCTTGTTAAAGATTATTTTAAAAAAATATTTATATGCATGTACACGGCTGTTTTAACACATAAACATGCATTCTCTTTCACATCCATGTTAGCAAGTGTTCTAAAATCATGTATTAAGGGTGATCATTGTAGAACAACAAGCTTATTCTAAAATTCGATTTCTAAGGCACTTGATGCTTATATAAAATAGCCTTACAGATTCTGTTTCTGCAGGTGAATCAAGTAACAAGTTGGATTGACGGAAGTTTTATTTACAGCACGAGCGAGGCATGGGTGAACAGCATGCGGAATTTTGTGAATGGCACTTTCAGAATGGGACCTTCTGGATTTCCACCCAGAAATCACGAGAGAGCTCCACTTCACAGCTACCCACCCGCCGACCATCTACGACTGCTGAGTCCTGAGCGCATGTTTCGTAAATATATATTCCATAACACTCTATACGTAGAAATGATAAAAATGGAGATTTTAAATGATTTAGTGATAAACAAGGCAGGACTAGCGCAGATCTATATTTTGCTTGTCACCACTCCCCTTAACCTCTCCTCTCCCATACGATTAATGAAAGTATTGGTGTATCTAATGCGCTTATTGATAATAATAGCCAATCAATTAGTTTTAATAATCGGATTAATCAAAGTGAAGTAAGGGTCATTACCCGGTACATCTTACACTGATAATTTAAGGTTAAGTGCCACTTCTCAGAATACCCAGCGCTGGCATTTTTTTAGTGGTTAAAGGCCAATACCCAGTATACATTCATAGGATATTATACTTTACCTTAAAATTTAACTGAAATATTTTTTTTTAAAATATTGGTTATTCAATTTCTATTTTAAGCAAATTAATGACCAGACATCAAATATAGTTTTACAATGCAATTCTATATTTCAAAATTAAAACAATGGTTTAAAGATTATTTTTTAACAAAAAGAAATACAATGTGGGGCACACTGGACTGTAAAAAAATAAATTGTACTTTAATTGAGACGCTTATCGAAAGATTTTCGCCATCCCTGTATATGAATCTGTTAGCCAGCAAGCAGTAATATCTTTAGCACTGAGGGTTAAATTAAATTGCGAAATGTATTTAAAAGAAGAATCTTTAAAAGCTGATTCTAGTAAACTCTTTATCTGAAAATAAAATGCATTTCACTTGAGTTTAAGAAATACAAACATAGTTTTAACTGACATGTGGCAGAGAATATGAATTTCAAATACATGAATTTCAAATGCAAGATAGGAATTTGAATTTCAAATACTAGATAAGATAAATAATGGCTAAAATTTACCTTATCTATTTGAAAATTTGAATAAGTTTCCATAAAATGCATTATTTTGTTAATGTATAAACAAAACACATGTTTGAAACTTGAAAAAGGAAATTCAGTGACAGATAATTTTAACCTTTCCTTTCTAATGCATAGTATTCTTGATCATAAGAAAAGTTTTTTAACCAAATAAAAATTTATAAATAAATTCCTTAAGTTATATTCAAACAGAGAAACAATCACATTTAAACTCTTAGTTTTTAACCATGACCTATTTAAAAGTTGAGTAAATGTTTTAATTTTTCGATCGTTTCGATCAGAAACAAGAAATTGATTGACACAAATCCCCCCTCAAAAAATAAATAAAATTTTTGATCTACTTGAAAAAATCTACAGCCCCGCCCTTGGTTGTTGTTAGTAAGTTTAATTTGTGAGTCAGTTTAAAAAAAAATTTTTTGTTATTTTACTCTACCTTAATCCTATTTAAAAAAAAAAATTTTTAACGAAATATTTCTCTTTTTTTTTTCTAGTTATAATCCTCCATCTGAATGACATATATAAGCCGATAAAAGATGTAATGTTTTTTTAGATCAGTGTCGGATTAAGCCTACGCGGGGCCCTAGGCCATTCAAATTTTTGGGGTCCTTAAATTAATTTTTTCTTTCTCGTATAGTTTTTATTTATTCAAATATAAAAGTATTTATATACCTTTTCATTCAAGAAAGCATATTTAAAATAAAAATAAATAATAATAAATTGAATTTTACTTTATTTTGTTAAATTAGAAATAAAAAATAATCCTAACATTTCATAATCATAACATATACACTGAGTGGCCAAATTATTATGACCACCCCTTCAGTCGTCTGCTTCCATACCCTATACGGCGCAATGTGCTTCGAACAGTACGTTCAGAGACGTTCACAGTTGCTCCTTGATTAAGATCACTTGCAATTTGTCGCACTGTTGTTCTCCTGTTGCGCTGCACAACCCTGGCCAGCCTTCTCTCTGATCGAGCATTCAGTAACCACAAGTCTGACGTTTTGAGATCCGGTTTTTTGCTTGATTGTCCCTGTCCCTATATTAGTCCCTTTTGTACACATTAACAACTGCTGCTCTAGAACACTTCACAATTGCAGCCGTTTTGCTGATGCTCGTTCCGACACATCTCGCACCCACAATCATTCGACGTTGAAATTCAGTTAAATCACTTTTCTTTCCCATATCTGAGTAAGCAACACAGTATAACTGATGACTCACTTGTCCAGCATTCCCGTGTTATGGTTATCTTGCCCTCTAGCGGCAACGCTGTGACGCAATAACTCATTTGCTTAAAACTCTGAGGTGGTCATAATAATTTGGCTACTCAGTGTATATTTGAAATTGATTTTTTTTAATCATTGTTTTTCTTAATTTTTTAAAATTTGTTTTCAAAAAATCCATTTTAAGGGGGCTTTTAATCATTGGGGGTCATGGCCTAGTCTGGCCTAATGAGTAATCCGGCACTGGTTTTGATTTTAAATTGTTTTGCAATACCGTAAGCAATGAAAGTAATTTGAAAGGTACTCTTAACTGTATTAGTGCGCAAATTAAAATGATATTACCTTGAATAACATTTGTTCTTTGACCAGTTTTTTTATGAACTAAGTACCGGTCATAACAGTTCTAAGAGAGGACCTCAGACATGTTAATTAACACAAGAAACACTGAAACTTAGTATATACCTATATTGCCCAAAAGCAGTCAAATTGGCTGGATTGTGACAGAATAGCTGATGTGTAATGTTTAAAATTAATTTTTTAATATTTTTTATATTATTTACAGTTATATAAGAAAATATAAGTAAATATCAACAATAAAAAAATTTATATGTTGTACAAAAGTCATAAAATTTTAAGAAATTGTGTCATTATACACATCATTGTTTTTCTAATTGAAATTAAAAAGCAGTCAAGACAGCTCCTTTGCGCCATCTAGTGTTAATTATCACAAACTATTAATTAAGTTGCAGAATCAGACAAAAAAACAGACATTCCCTGAATTAACACACTTTTTTCGACGGATTTGGTTTCTTGATTAATTATGGGGTAGTCGCAATCAGGGAAATATGGTCAAATTAGTTTGGTCAAATGAGAGTTCGAACATTTGAATTTCTTAATGCTAATTTCAGTTTTTGTGCATTACAATTCGAACGAAGCGCAATAATTTGTTTCAATTTGAACGAAATTATTGCTGCGTTCCCCTACCTATTGAGGTTGTATCAAGACTACAGGATTATAGTTTATCATAGCAGTATTACAGTTAACCATAGCGATATCATAGTTCAGCGTTAAATCAATTTTCTTATTTTGTCAATATTTTTTTTTTGTATTCTGTGTAATTAATTCATTTGGTAAATGTTATCATGCATATGTCTTAAAAATGTTTCATATACAATTATGTAAATTAAATTTAACAAAAATATGGGTGTCGAACCTTTTTTTATCGAATAAGTACAAAAATACAATGGGGAGCAATATTTTTATCTGAAACTCTACTGTTTTTTTCAGTGTTAGGAGATCCCCGCGTCCACCAAAATCCTGCTCTCCTGTCTTTGGGCATCCTCTTCTACAGGTGGCACAACGTTATAGCTACTAAGATTGTTACTGAGCATCCTGATTGGTCAGATGAGGAAGTGTTTCAAAAGGCTCGAAGATGGGTTATTGCTACACTGCAGGTGACATTTTATTTACATCTCCGAAATAAATCGATCATTTATTAACTATTAAAAAAATACAACAAACGTTTTAAAGCAGTTGAATAAAAGTCGACTATAGAAAAGACCATTGCGGTATAGCATTTAAATAACCATCAGCGGCTGCATATAGTTACGTTTTATTTATTTATCAATTGTTTAAAAATGCTTTCAAAACAGTATAAAAGCTTTTAAAAATTTGACTCGTAAGACAGAAATTTAATTCGTATTATCTTTCACGGCATATATAAAAAATTATTAAAAAGGGGTAAAAGTTTTGTATTTTCACTGAAATCTTAAACTTGGTCAGATATTTCGATAAACAAGGCGAACATTCGTTCTTGAAAAAGAAACAACTATATGACGTTGCAAGAGGATTGAACTTGATTAGACTAGAAAGGCACAGTTGTGCTTTTCTGAATCTTTCTATCGCTCTCGGGTTGAGCTCTTCTTAATCCTATAAGAAATGAGACGAGCTCGGACATAAAATTTTCATAATTTCTTTTTACTGAGCAGCGATGGCTCAGGGGATAGAACGCTCGCCCTCCAATAAGGTGAAACGGGTTCGAATCCCGTTGATGGCTGGTCAATCTGAATTTAGCATCCGGCTTGTACGACCACTGTGCTGACGTGAATTATCCTCAGTGGTAGACGGATCATAGGTTGGAGTCTCCTTGCTGTCAAACTAGCCGTGAGAGGTTCTCGTGGTCTTCCTCTGCATGCAACGCAAATGTGGATTTGTTCCATCGAAAAGTCCTCCGCGAAAGCGAATTTCTTCCAATACTTGGTCCTGGAGTTCCCTTGTCTTCTGGATTGGGTTCAAAATTGCAAGACTACGTAGTTAAACATTGGTAGTCTTAAACCCAAAAATTGGGTCGGATGTTCAACGACGGTTATAAAAAAAATATTTTTCACTACGTTTAAGCAAATTTTTGCTTCTGTTATTAAGTATAAATTAATATAATAAGTTTACATACTAGGCATAAAAAATAACAATGACCTACTTCTGTTCTGTGCTTTTACTTTGTCAGGCTAACACTAATTTCCTTATGACTTCCATTTAGCTTAGGATTTTGTTTTTCTTTTTTACATATTGTTTTAGTCATCTTGAAGTTTCAGTCCGTCCTGTACCTATCTCAGGCTCAGGTGTACTAGGGCCTTAAATGACGGGTGGATTTGGATCTCCACTGGCGAGCACGACTTCATCTCTACGCTGTTATAAAACCTCGTGCAAAAAAATTTAACGATAAAACAGGAGAAAAAAAAACTTATGCAATATCTTACGTTATCGTAGATTTTCACAATCTATGAACTAATATAATATATAGATTTAAATGAATAGCCCTCTAGTGTGCTAATTTTTTAGTGCCAATTAATTAAATTATGGAATCAGACGCGAAAAGGTGCCATCTTTGGAGAAATATGACTTCATTCAACGGATTTGGATTTTTGACGGGCAAATATGGAGATAGCTGCTATCTAGAAACTATAGCAATAGTGTTAATTTCACTTTTTTTCGTATTTAGCCATAATTCGGGAAGATTTTGAATGAGTCTAAAAGATTTCACTTACTATTATAAAATTTGTTTACTAAATTATTTTAAAAAATTACTTTCAATAGTTCCTTGTATTTTTCATTATCTCATTTAAGAATGTCTAAAAAGTTTTTAATTTGCAAGGTATAGAAATGTGTACTTCATTTTCAACTCTTATTTTGTGCAAAAAGTGTTAATTTTCTCAAATCGTCTCGGTAGCTCAGGAGATAGAGAGCTCGCCTCCCAATGATGTGAGTGGTAGAGGAACCTCAGTTAGAATCCCCTTGCCGTCGGAATAACAGTAGGAGGTTTTCAAGATTTTACTCTCCATGTAACGCAAATGAGGGTAGTTTCATTAAAAATACTCTTATGTCTGAACCAGGAGTTCCTTTGTCTTGTGGGTTGGATTCAAAATTACAAGGTTTCGGAGTTAAATATTGATAGCCGTAAACTTATAATTGAGTTTATTGTTCAACAACGGTTATAAACTGATTAAAATATCGTAGTATAATTTTTAAAAAAAAATTTCTATATAAGGAATTGCAAACTTTGAAGACTTGTAATTTTTTTTTAAACTAGGCACTTAAAAAATAATCTTCATTAATTTACATTACAGTTTAAATGTGGATATTTGTGCACAGGAGTGATTTTTAAGAACTCCTGTAGTTTTTTATTTTTAAAAGATCTTAGCAGTAATCAATATCTTCATTTTTTCATTAAATGTAAAAGCTGTTACTTTTCTCTCTTTTTACTTTCAAACATGATCGGGAAAAAACAATTAACACTTTTCTGTCAAACAAGTTTTTCAATTATTTCCAAACAGGATTTTAATGCAAAAAATAGAAGAATCTACAACGTAAATCTCAGATATGATTAAAGAGTTTTTATACGTAATATATACGTGATATCGTTCACTGGTTTTACGTAAGAAATGTAACAATTCTCCATTTCGTACACCGTTTTAAATGAAGGAAATTATTAAAATCACAATTCCCCCCATTACTACAAGTACACATCTTTAATTCAGAAAATTATAATTTGTATACTAACGCAGAAAGTTCATTGTCTTACCAACTTTTCATAAAGCTTTGGTATTATTTGAAGTTATTGTGGAAGTTGAGTTGCAAAATTACAAAAGTGAGGAAATATGAAGATCATGAATTATTCACAAACAAGGAGGCTTCGCCCCCTTCTCGCTGCCGCTCGCCAACACCCGGAACTGCTTTCGCGGTTCATTTCGGATTGCGAAGCAATCCGATGCTCGCTCATTGGATACGTTCTTAACGTCTAGCTTTTGTATACTTTTTTGAACACTGAAGTTCCTAAAACTTTTCACTGTAGAAAATTCTAAATTTGTGCATTTCAATATTAATTTGAAATTGCAAACAGTTCGCATATTTTTCTTAATCACACTATTCTAAATTTCAGTTGTTGAGAAAAGTAACTGTTGTAAGTTTTGTTTTAAAGTCTTTCCCACCAGAGGGCTAAAACCATGTGTTGTAAAACAATATGAAATAGTACTGAACGCCGGATGTAAAGCATCGGCTTCGATGAAGGTAATTTTGTGAGAATTCTTTTAATAATTCGGTGAGAATTCACCCGATTAGACATATGATGCTCACTACGTGCTCTTGCGCGCTGAAACCTTACAATTAAAACGTGTTAGCGTTTTATATAATATAGATTAGCCATATGATGCTCACTACGTGCTTTTCCGCACCGAAGCCTATAACTAAAAATGAAAACTGTTGCCAACGCGAGAAAAGAAATATCATCGGTTTTATTGATACATACGTATTAGCGTTTTATATAATATAGATACTTTATTCACTCGTCTCTAGTACTAGATTGTTTCAATTTTCCTCAATAGAATTCAGATATATCCTAAAAATGGTGAACAAATGTGAACGCTGTCTGGAAAATTATGAACATTAAGAAACGAGATTATTAAAAATGGAAAGAAAATGCAATATCTAATATGCAATTTAAAAATATTTGGATTTTCATATAACTAATCCAATTTCTCTTCAATAATAAGTTTAAATTTTCCGCCAAATGCATTCACCCGTGTTCATCTTGGCATTTTATCTCGAGTTTAAAGATAGGTTTTATTGGCTTGAAACATTTTTGATACATGAACCAGTAAATATTAATCATCTTTGTTTAATTTATTATATAAGAGTAAAAGGAATTTTTTTTCTCTCGTTTCACTTCGCACTTCATTCAAAGGTTTTCAATCAAAGAAACAGGTTTTAAGTGTCAAGAAAGTGGCAGTCAATTAGGTTAAATGGCTATTACTCGAAAGAAAGAGAGTCATTTCTTTGTATACATGCTGTAAATCATAATTCTATAATAAAATTAAAGAAAAAAAAGATGCAGTTAATTAAAGATTTCTTAACCTAGTCTTTTACTTCACCATGCCTTTTGTATGATACGCTTCAAATATATTACTTACTATTTCAAAACAATTTTCATTGAAATTCTCTTAATGGTCTTTTCTTTATTAAAATAAATGTGAGGAAAAAAAACTTTCTTTTAACTTATTTTATGCATAATATTTAGAAATGGTCACAAGTTGGGAAAACACTGGTTAATGAACAAAGCTGTTCAAAAGTTAAACCTAACTTTTTTTCTTTACTTATTTAATTTCTTACTATTTTATTTATTTCATTTCTTGAATACACATAACATCGTTGAAGTTACTCGCAGTATACCTGATTCCGGCTTTACATTAAATTCTGAATTCTATTCCAATGCAGAATAATTAAAATAGATTATTAATGTTAGAAAAATAATTAATTCGAAGGAAATTGAAGAAATAATCTGTTTTTATATTTTATGAATTTTTTTTTTATTTCTATTACGTTACGAATAATTTTTGGGAGCAGTTTAAAAAATATTCTAATATGACATAAAATGTACTGGTATACAAAAAACTAAATATAATCACAAGTATAACAACAAACATTAATTGTCTTGCAACCATTAGTGGATTAAATCCTGCAGTTAAATTAACCCTAGTATATTTTATGTTCTTCAAAATGACCTTTTTATCCTTAAGAGTCCCCTACATGTAAACAGAAAATTAATATGACTTCCTACAAGCTAATCTACGTAAAATTATACGTGCGGAGTTTCTTTATTCAGTAACTAATTAAATTTTTTAAATAACTTTTGTTTCATTTCATTCATTGAAATGTGTTATATTGAACTTCAGTTACCGAACTTAATACATTAATATAATTTTAAATTTTAGGGTTATGGGTATTTTAAAAAACTGGGATAATCTGGTTGGCAGAGGTTGGATTCACGTTCGTGAGACCGTGAGTTCGAATCCAGCCGGCTGAAAACTTTACCTGTAGTAAATGGTGACTGATGCGCGTTATTTATGTTGGGTCACAAAGTCCTCCATGCCTCCATTAAAAAAATTATACATGTGAGGGAACTTAATTGGATATTGATCGTTCTCTGGTTCAGGTCGAAATTGCGATCTTTGAATGAATGAATGAATGGATGCATGAATAGTCCTTCCTATAAACGGGTGTGACGTATGGGTGTCGCAGAAGTCAAATTCTTGGCCAGAGATGGCGGCACTGGAAAACAAGAACAATCGCACCCTCACTGCATTAATTACCTACGACAACAAAAACATATATTTTTAAAACTCTAGAGTTTGCAAAAGGCTTGAAAGATACCTAACCTAAAAATTGGAAATTCGATTGAAAAGAACAGTAGAACACATTCCAGTGATAAAACGAAATAAAAATTTTACAAAATTATTAATTTTTAACTGAATAAATAAGAATATTCGGAGCAATTCGGAAAATTTTTCGTAGGTTGACATGCAAAAAGTAGAATCATTCTTCCCTCTGAAGGTGACCCTTTTTTTCTACTGCAACAAAACAAAACTAATATTTTCTTCTTCTTTTTTAGAATGTAATATTCTATGAATATTTGCCAGTTTTGTTAATGGAAAATGTAACTGCTTATAAAGGTATGTTTCTATTTTTACAAATCCAATTATTGCGATTTAGATGCATCCGTAAATAACACTGGGTAACCTTTTTGTTTTCGTTTTCTATTGCTTGAGATATTTTTTTACTAAAACTTAGTTATAGTCTGTCTACGGTAAGAACTCCCCCCGCCACAAAGACTAAGGCCGTCTGCTGCTATGGAAACAAGAATAGTGCATTTCAGGGAGGATAGCTTCTCTTCACTCTAGGGATAAACCAGTAGACCGACAAAAAGATTCTGTTTCCCTCGCCGACCCAAGCCAAAACCTTTCCTAAACACTGACCCTACACTCCTACTTGAAATAGTTATACCTCGTTACCATAGTCACCGCCAAGGCTCCAGACAAATGGCTAGAGGAGTTTTTACTGTAGACAAACTATACTTTTGTATCGCTGTTGTCAAATCGACAATCGGTTTATCTCTCCAAGCTACAGATTTTTTAAAATTACATTTTCAGTCTATTTTTTCTTTGAAATGTATAAGCTTAAAAATGTGATATATATTACAGGGTGGCTGGTAGATACGAAGTACGCTCTCGGCTCGCACCGCTCACGGTACTGACGTAAAATATTCTCAGTGATAGACAAATCGTAACTTAAAATACTTTGCCGTCAGGTTTTTCGAGGTTTTCCTCTCCATGCAACGCAAATGCGGATTAGTTCCATCAAAAAGTCCTCCATGGAAGCAAATTTCTCTTAATACTTGTTCCAGGAGTTCCCTTGTCTTCTAGATTGAGTTCAAAATTACAAGGATACGTAGTTGAACATGAGTAGCCGTAAATGGGTCGGTTCGGGATAGGCTGTTCAACGACGGTTATAAAATAAAATATATGATACAGGGGGTCGCGTAAATGTGCGAAAAGTTTCTAGGAGAGTCAAGGTGCATCATCAGGATTAAAATTGCGTAGGAACCCATCCCAGAAATATCGTCATACGTCGCAAGGGTGTTTTTCTGTTATCAACCAGCTCTTTTACTGCTTCTGAACAGGTCATAACAGGAAAGTGGCCTTCACCGCGTATGACGACGCTTCTCGGCGTGAGTTCCTAATGCAATTATAATCCTGGTAATGTCCTCTAACTCCCCTGGAAGTTTATCGTAACATTTGCGTGATTCCCTATATATATATATATATAACGTTTTTAAACTCGTGCATTTCGACAAAACAGATTAAAAATGTCATTAAAAAAGCAATCTCTTGTTTTGGGAGCAAAACTAATTTCAGATTTTAAGTAGCCACACCCGAACTAGGCAAGATCAAGCTTTTGTATAAATGCAGTAAAAAATTTGTTTAACTCCTAACAGTGTAATCTTTTTTTTATCAACAATTTTGATAAGAATTAATGTATTCATCCAACATATAATCCAATCTTAGCTCTTTCTTTATTTTAATTTGATTGAACACTGCGTTTGTGGTCCTTTTTTTAAGGTTATCAAGCAGATCTCCACCCAGGTGTTAGCCACGTTTTTCAATCAGCAGCTTTTCGCTTTGGACATACACTGATTCCTCCAGGGATTTACAAAAGGTTACAGTAATTATTTATATTTTCTTTTTAATAAATCTTATTAACATACATTATGTTGATTCACCAACTAGTATTCTTGTTTAAATTCAATTCTACCAACATTGAATAAGTATCAGTGCAGTTTTTAGGTTTTAACTAAATATTTTTTTTTCAAATATTACGGCAAGTTTATTACCTCAATTAAAACTCATGTTTTAAAATTTCACTTTCTTGGATATTATTTGACCTACTTATTTATTTTCCACTCAAATCCCACTCAGTTATTTTCCACTTAGTTTAGCACTCAAAATTACATAGTTTAACCCACTATAAAGCCGTCCTACCAGTTTCATTGATTTTTAAATGTCGATGACAGCTGTTTTTCCTCTCATAGTTTGGGAAGCCATATCTGGATAATTTCGGAAAATCGAAAAAAAAAAAAACAATGCAGGTTTTTGTTAGGATAAATGTGGGTAACGGTAAAGGTTCGCGCTGAATCAAGAAGAGAAACCAACACGGGGAAGATGTATCTCTTGTTTGTTCGGTTAATCTTTTCTCATCGCGTTAATTTTTAGTTATAAACATTGAATTTATTAATTCGTTTACTTATAAGCATGGAAGTTTATGGCCAATTTTTTTTAAATTGGTTGAAATTTTTGAAGATGACTCACTTTCTCGCTATAAAAAGAATTGAAATATCAAAATGGTTCTTGGTAACAAGTTAAATGAATTTTTATTTTATAACTGAATTTCGATCCCAAAAATATTTTAACGTTATATTACTAGAAAAAAAAGGTCCAATAAATGACTTGATCAAAAGTTTATAGATCATTATTGGATTCAATATTAAAGAGAAGAATTACTAATAATTATAAATTATCTTTTATACCCAATTATGTTTCAATAACCAGGCTTTGAAATGGTGCTCAAAACAGATTGTCATTTTATACCTTTCCATGTCAAATTGTGATTGTACTACTCAACAGATAATGATACCTGTTCTTTAGGAATGCTGAGTGTGAATTTCGAAAGACATTATCCGGTTACCCGGCAAAAAGATTGTGCTCCACCTGGTGGGATCCAGACAAAGTAGAAGATGGTATAGAAGAAATCATAATGGGAATGGCATCTCAGATAGCCGAGAAAGAAGACAATGTCATTTGCTCCGACGTCAGAGGTCATATTTAAATTTTGAAAAATGTTTATCAATGAAGTATTAGTTATTAACAAAGCGAATATCGAAATCCCTAATTAATATTCAGAGAAACAACATAATTTAAACATCAGCTCGCAGCTGGTCGTCCCCGCAAGACAGGAAGTTACAAAAAAAATCATTTTTGATGGTTGTTAAAAAATGTTTATAAATTGATAGAGCTCCAATTCTGAGTTATTTAGATTAATTTAAAAAAGGAAAAAATAAAGCTTACAAAAATAAAATACTATACATTTTTGTTTCATAATTACTGCCAAAAGCTAGTATTTCTAAAAAAAAGTATTGATTAATTTTCAGCTATCCCAATTCCAGTTTTCCTAAGGTGTATACGTTACGGTGAATGACCGAAATCAAGAGAATGTCGATTTTCACCGGTGAATGTCGACAATCACATAGTCGCTTTAGTGAACGTCCGAAATATTTGTTATATACGATTTGATATTAATTCATTCCTTGATATTATTATATTTATTCGATATTTTTAAACCTCTTGAGGAAAGATTAGGAGAAACATCAATGTTAGCAGTACCGCTGAAATTCATACTGGGCAATAGGACTTGACCTTAAAAAAACGTTGATGTTGAGCATACCGGACAAATGTATACCGGGCAGTGGCACTTAACTAGAGCTAGTATATATTTCGGACATTTACCAAAGCGACTATGTGATTGTCGACATTCACCGGTGGAAGTCAATAACCACCAATTTCTGTCATTCCCAGTAACATATATGTATATTTCTCTTTTGTAAAAAAGATATTTTTTTAATATTTATTATTGCATTCCGTAAAACATATAAAACATAATTTTCTTCCCAATTCACAATTTTTATTTTAAATAATTAATACTAAAATCTTCTTACCTCTAAAATTAAAAATAAGGCTCATTTTTTTGAATTACTGCAATTTATTAAATTTTTTTTAAAGTGGTTCATTGGTAAAATATAGGCCCTTAAAATTTCTTTAACTGGCCTAGAGATAGAATAAGGTCAGTAGAATTGAGAAAATGGAACCCATTTTTTGAGGGAAAGACACATTGGAAAAAAAGTTTGCTGTAATTTATGAGAATTTTTTTTATGGTTTACAGGTAAACTTCGATTATTTTTGAAATTGCTTAAAATAACCAGGTCCATACAATTAAAAAGGAAGAAACCACTTTAAAGAAGAAGAAAAAAACAAAGTAAAAATATAAAAGTATTCGACCAAATAAAGATTATAAAGGTACAATAACATACTTTAACTGTTTATTTCAAACAGAGATGTAGTAAGATAGATTGAAAACAGTTCATAATAGTCCAATAAATATTTAAAAAGAATAATTTAAAAATATAAATCATTTAGAGATTTGTTTCAAATACGGCGATTTCAATAATTTATTTTCTTTATTTCCTTGTATTTGCCTTGTATTCTTAGCAACCATATCTCATTGAAGCTCCCTTCAAATAAAAATTATTACTATTCGACATTAATAAAAATTTTATATTCATTTTCAGACAGGCTTTTCGGCTCTTTAGAATTCTCTAGAAGAGATTTAGCTGCTCTAAATGTGATGCGAGGACGAGACAATGGGCTACCTGATTATAACACCGTCCGGAAACACTTTCGATTTCCAGGACTAAGCAACTGGTCTGATATAAATCCTCAACTCATGGAGACTAACCCTCAGGTAATTGCTTCGCTGATTAAAATAATTCTTAAAAACCGCATAAGATATAAGACTAACTGATAAAAATCCAATAATCAAATATATGGCTGATTTTATCCTATAATACTTTTTTAGAGCACAAATATACTTAACTTACTTAGCAAGCACTAGCACTGCAGTGTTTATTTAATTTTAATATGGCTGATGCGTATAAGTTGTTACACGATCTATCTGTTACGTACAGAAAAAATTCTGTTCAGTATTGAATCGTAATATCGTGTGGCAACAACGTTAATGAGGTTTTAAATTCACCATGTTTCGATTTTAAGTTGAGTCATGGTCTAATCAAAATTGAGATAGTTTAATTTGCACAACAACATGTTTCAGTTAGAGCCCTGGTTACTGAGATAAAATAGCGCCACTCTATTCCTTGCAATCTTTGTGCCGTTTTCGGTTTTAAGTGGTTGCCGATGATCGCATGGGTTAACTACAGACATTTCGTTGACTGGCTTGACCTTTTATAAGCAAATTTTCTCATTCTTGTTTGATATTTTTAAGATATTCCTCAGTTGTGTTGATATAGCTGGAAGAGAATATCAAGATAGTCTTGAAAACGCAGGGTTAAATTTTCATCCATAAATTGCGTTTTCATTAAACTTTTTATTACTGTAACATTCATTTTTGTATATAAATTATCCAAGTTGGTAAGCCTAGTCATAATTAGTGCCTATATCCATCCGGTAGAAGGTAGAAGGCTATTTGGTATTGTTTTTTCGGGTAACGCAAATACATTAAAGTTCATTGACAAGACAACTACTACAATAAAAGAAAAAATTAGATAAAAGATGTGGCAAATGAATAGACCAAGTTTAATAGTACTAAATAAGAAATTAAGACACGTATTTTCCTCCCGTGTTCTTGAGAGCGGGTGGAAAAGGGATGACCCAGAGTGGCATGTTATAAATATAAATGAAAGAAAATTATGAAAAAGGTATGTTTAAATGAATTGCTAGAAACAAAAGGCTGAAAGCTTGGTGATGTAGGCTGGATACTTACGGCGCCAAACTGCTTGGCGTTAAGAAAGGAAGCCTAAATTAATAAAAAAGTTGCGTAGGCTTGTTTTCTATATAAGAAACTGAAATAAAATGCGAAAAAAATTAGACACCAGTGATAACTACCATCTAAAACACTATCCGACCAAAAAGTATCCGGACACCCGGTTGTTATGATAGTGGAAACATAATGGTGTGGAGGTGTTTTCCGTGGTTTGGTCAGCGTCCGTTACTTCCTGTGGTTGAAAACATGAACTCTGAGATGTATGTGGATATTCTGGACAATGCTGTCTAGTAATACTTCGGGGAAGGCCCATTTCTTTTCTAGCAGGATAACTGCTTCAATCACACATAGAGGCTTGCACAGACGTGATTTGACGAAATGGGTGTTTTAAAACTGGACTGACCTTCACAAAGCCCAATATAAATCCCATAGAACACCTTTGGAACGAAGTAGAGGTCTGATGACGTAGCCAGCCAAATAGACCATCATCACTGTGACGGAAGTCAATTCCTAACAAAAACTGGTGGAAAAGTCTTCCCAAAGGTGTACAGGCTGTCATCGATGCAAAAGTCGGACCAGCATCATATTAATATGTTCCTCTGTACGCTCAAAGTCTATACCACTGGGTGTTTCCAGATAGGGCATATCTGATTGGCTAATAAACAGTCGTGCCTGATTTACTGTTAAATATTCCTGAACAAAACTTGTCTACGGAAGATAAAATATTGTTTAAAGATTAAAAGCTAAGGTGACTTTACTAAAATACTCAAAAATATGTCATATAACAATTTTTGCATTAAGTCTGCGGACTTTTAAAAAAAATTTGTTTCTTTTTTTAAATCAAGTCTTTGAATAACTTTTTTTTAAACTTGTCTTATGTAGATTTTGGAAGATATTAAAACCCTGTATAAGAACTTCGATGAAATTGATCTCTACATCGGTGGAATGTTAGAAACAGAAGCAGGAAGACCCGGACCTCTCTTCCGGACTATCATCCGGCAGCAGTTTGAGAGAATAAGAGATGCCGATCGATTTTGGTTCGAGAATCCAGGGTGAATAATTTTGGTACAAAATTCAGACTCAATAAAGTATTTTCCTTTCACAAAATACTAGTATGCATTCACTGAAATATTTTTAATTACGAATGATTTGAAAGCGAAGTATGTAATGATATCTTAAAACTTTTTGACCCTCTTAAAATAATTATTATTTAATATAAGAATCAACTTGATAAAATGTGTAGGGAGCACAGCAAAAAAAAATATCACTCTGAATAACTTTTTATTTAATGATCGAATTTTCCCGTATTTGGGCTCTATCTTAATGGTTCGGATGGGTGACCTCAAATATACTAATTAAAAAGTTTGTATGATATTTTAAGTTATGAAATCAGACACAAAAACGTACTTCCTCTGAATAAACATGCAATTTTTTGACGAATTCCTGGGAAATCGAATTTTAAAATTTCAGAAGTTTAAAATTCGATTTTTCAATAACTATTCGACCGAGAAATTTTTTCTTCATGTGAAATTACGTTCTTTAAAATGATATAAAAATTTGTATACCTCGTAATTTTTTCGATACTATATGATATTAAATATTCGCGAAATTTGCTTACCTTAAATTAGAACACTTACCATGTGTCATCCTTATGAGGATAAGAGATATTTAAACTAATTTTAATTTAAAAAAACCATAGTAATTTCAACAATAGAGGTTTTACAGATAACATATGTTGTAAATGATGTGATATGTTGTAAATGATGGATTATCTTCACTTACATGATGTTTACTAAGGAGCATTTTACAGCATTAACTGAAAATTTCTCTTGAAACTATATAATTCATTAGCAATTAAGGGACAAATATGCTATCGGCTTACAAAATTAAAGCATTTTAGCAATCAACTCTTAGGCGCTTAGGGAAAAAAAGAGGAATTTGACAACAATTGTCCTGAATTACTAATTTTGACAAACTGATATCTAGTTAAATAAAGGTGTATAAAAAATACAAAAGTTATGCTATCAAAATTCCAATTAGCGTTGTGATATTCATGAGGTAACTACAAGGGAAGAACCCCGAATCGTTCGTTGCCTCTCTGCTGGAGCAATCACAAAAGTTTCGTAAATGCTGAAACGTTGCCTGAATAATATGAATTGCAGACATGTGTAACTCGCAGAATCTTTACTTCTTTCACATCTGTGATGTGACTTATCACAGATTTGAAAGGATTCAAATGTGACATACTCCTAAGAGGGTCAAAAAAACCTTTCAATATTACGCATGATTTCAACACTGTTCCTCATCAAATATTTTCTTTTCTGTCAATCTCATGGAAACTTGAAAAAAATCAGAATGAAATCATACCATTAAAAATCTACAAGACTGTAATGATTGACTTTAATTTATGTGTTAAATATTTTTGTAAAAAAGATGCAAACGAATCAACAAAATTAGTTTATTAGTAAATTGGGAAAGTTGTTAAACTTGAGAGAGAAATTTCTTTACGTTTCTCGCTAACCTGTAAAAAAAAAATCGGATCAAATTACAATATAAAGTGCTGGCACTTTTGGGTGCATTATCTGTAAAATCTATTTATCCATAAAATCCATTTTTATCGTAAAATGTTAAAACATATTTTTACAGTATTCATTCAATTAGAGTGATTCAGTGACTTTACGGTAATTATTACTGTAAAAGTTACTTTAGGTGCCGGTACTTTTTACCGGAATTTGATCCGGATTTTTTTTACATTGAGGTTAACTGATGATCAGGAAGTCAAGCATCCCTGGCTTCGGTCAGTAAGTGGGTGGGTAACCACTTTGATCAGCGTAGGGACTGAGGATGCGCGGTATCGGTCCTCGTTAAACTGTTCCGCCGTAAAGTGCTCGACGTCAAGCGGAGGTCGTCGGGTTACCAAAGCAGGGCAGACATCCCCTCTGCAGACGATCAAAGTTGTGGTGGCATGTCTTCGAATCATCCTCTGGGATGTTTCCCAGACCGTCGTCAATAGCCCATAGTGCGACTCTAGTGCGACGCAAATAAAGTACCTAAGTACCTATCATGATGAATCATTTTTTTTCTTCTTGTTTTAAAGAATCTGCAAGATTTAATTTATGAAATGAAAAATGTTTAACAGGTTTTTATTAGATATTCTAAGAACGTTTAAACTTTTACGCCCCAATATCACATATATCATATATAACGCCAATATTATGTATATATATATGATCATAATATTTCTTATAGCTTTTTAACTTCACAAGGCTTAGTTCCAACTCTTTGCACATTTTCCCATCTCCGTTTTCATGGTTTCTGCAAATATTGTTTTTTTCTCCACTCCAGTATGATCCACTTTCTTACTGAAACCGTGAGGAAGCATGCACTTCCGAAAGCATGGTTTTTGAGAGAGTAAAAGTGTGGAGAGTGGAAAATTGTGTAATCTATTCAATAAGTAACATACAAAGTATATAAAACTGCAAACAGCTCTGAAAATTGACCCACTTGACTTTGAACGAAACATTTAGTTGTTTAAATTAATTTAAAGACGGGCAATTTCATATTAAAATTAATATTTCTAGCAGTGCATTGATTTTGTTTTTGATTTGTTAATAATGACCAGAAGAACCAAACAACTAAAAACGAGGAATCACGATAACAATAAAGTTGATCGTGGTAACCACTGCAGTCTTCAATTATTTTCTAAAATTATTCTTTTCAGTATATCCGTTTTATTTATTTTTTCAATCCAATACTGAAATTTTTTATTTTTTTAGTGTGTTCACGAAAGATGAAGTTGAACAAATAAAGAAAGTAACTTTGAAAGATATAGTCATAAGTACAACAGACATTCCAGAAGATTCGATACAAAACAGCTTATTCATATGGTCAGAAGGTAAGGTTTTTGCAATTTAATTATTCAGTTTAAAACAAAACCCAATTAAAACTTTTAATTAAATGCTTAAGATTAAATGTATCCAGTTTAATGATTCACTTCCTTTCTCTGAACGTTCCTTTTAATCCCTTTATTCACTCGCTATATCAAAAGTCATTCATATTTATTTACCATGGTGAAGTAATTTTTTTACTGTAAAAATTAAAAACTAAACAAATCAAAATGAACCGCCATGCACAGTGAAATTCTTTTTATCATATTACGTTAAAAAGTACTGGCACCCTGAGTGCAGCTTTCCTAAAATTCATTTTACCGTGTAATCCACTTTTTACCATAAGATCCACTTTTTACCGTAAAATTTCATACTGTAATTTTAAGAGTAGTATTTATTTAAATACAGTGATTCAGTAATTTTATGGCAAATCTTACTGTGAAAATTAAGTTATATCAGATATTTTTTGTTCCATAAAATTTAACGTAAAGAAGTTCTGGCAGTCTGAGTACCGTTACTTTTTTTCGTAATTTTATCCAGAATTTCTCACAGTGTGACAAATATTTTATATATTTACACAAATGAAAAAAAAAGTCTGAGCATATAAAATACATTAGAACAAAAATGAAAAGAAGGAAGAAACGAATGTCATAATGTCGGAAAGTATTAAATGATTATTATTAAAGATAGCTATTAATAGAAGTTTGCTAAAGTAGAAATTCTTTCTCCCCAGATTATACACATTGTAAATAAAATAGGCTCCGCAAGGTTACATGATTTCCCCTCTCTCTTTTTCGCACTTCACCCCCTTCGACAAATCTTTCTTTTGCCTCACGCCTACATATTCAAACTTCTCACTTGCAACCGTGGGGCAAAATCAAGATTTGCCTAAGTCCCACTAAAGGCCTGTTTACACAGTCCAATTTCTTGAATCCGAGAAATTGGACGGATTTCTCTGTTCAAGAAATTGGAAGATTCGTCGACACTATCAAGTTCTTGAATGTCACTGATTCGTTGTTCATATTCAACATTATAAAATAATACTTACATAAGTTTAAAATTACTAAATAAATTCAAATAAAATCATAATAACACAAATAAACCGCAACAAATCAATTTATTTGGACTAAAATATATGAAAACAGAGAACAAAATGACATAATTTGCTGCCTGCTTGTTGACGTCACAAAACCTAAGACGCTGATTGGTTAAGAGATAAAAAAAACTTGGATGGAAAGTAGAACATGCTTTACTATCGTCGAAGAAGTTGGACCAAATTCTTGGATGATTGTTTACACGATCCAAGCTCAAAGCAAAACAAGTTTCCATCAATATCAAACAATCTTTGTCCAAAAAATTGGATCGTCTAAACAAGCCTTAACGGAGAGTGTAAAATGAGGATTCGTCCATTTACAAAGAATATATCATAAGATTAGAAACTTAGAAAGCATGAATGCATTTAAGTCTGTCATCATGCAATAGCAATTTTTTTACTTATTTTATCAGCTGAAAATAAAAGGGAGTGTTTTGTTTACTAAATATAAATAACACATTTGCTTCCACTTCTCATTATTAGAAATTCATTCACGCAATAGAAGATATTTAATACCATCCACTAATATTTGATTCGATTGAAATACCATCAGTTATACTGAAAGTTTTAGAATGGTTTCTCGTTATATTTACTTCTAGTTTTTTTTTTTTTTTTTTTTTAAAAAAAACTCTTCTGTCGACTAAGAAATTTTAATTGTGACTTTTATTACTTATCATAGGTGATCCTTGCCCGCAACCCATGCAATTAACTGGTGATGCGCTGGAACCCTGCCTAATGTTGCACGGACATGATAGCTTTCACGGAAATGAAGTTGCTTACATTTACTCCTGCCTTATACTTGTTTTTATACCTATAGGTAAGAAGGATATCGTGATTTAAATTATTTTGTATCGCATCGGCATAACTTGGAAGTGTGCAATAGCCTACAGTAGCATACAATATTGGCGTAAGTTATTAAGATTGCATTCGAATTGAAAAAGTGCACAAAAAACGCGTACTGAGTACAAGAAAAAAATCGTCTAAACATACCAAAAATATCAGGTGACCAAAGAGGATCAACACTGAAAAAAATCAATAAAAGAAAAATAGAATGTTAAGCTCTGCGTAGGAAAGTAGCTAATTTATTTTAATCAAAATTTAAAATTCGTCACAAAATTCGCTAATAGATGGCGTATAAAACTATGAAGTAATGCTTTCTGTTTCATGTCAGATCATTTAATACTTGCAAAGGTATCTGTGTAATTTGACCCTCAGACTGCACCACGTTGTTCCTGTGGTTCCAATGGTGATTACTTTGAAAACATGTAATGTGTCCTCGTTCATCATCGCCATCTCTTAACACACTTTCAAACTAATTTTAATTTTTAGCGAAAATAGTTGTCTGATTTAGTAAACATTTATAACTCCTCCTGATTTTCTTTAGTTGAATTTATAAACCCAGTTTTTGTCGAACCGAATATCGAATATCGGCTATCCCAAATAACAGAGAGGATAATACGATGTATCTGATAGCTCAAGAAACTGTTAAGACAGAGTACAGGGTTAATACAGTCTAAAAAAAAGTCTCACAGATAAAGCTAAGATAAAGTCTTAACAAAGACAGATAAAGTCTCACAGCCTATTCATAGAAAATACGCTTGGACGTGAAAATATTTTGAATTATTTTACAATCATTTGTGAAATTATTAATTCATTATTTTATATTTTCGTGAAGGTAGGAACTCTGATGTAGTATCCATATACAACATAATTTAATTAAAAAACTAATTTAAGAAATAAATGTAAGTTTTTGTGAATTAACTGGTTTGTGTTGTAACCATTTTTGCATAAAAGTTTGGAGGAAGAAAAAGAGTTGTAAAAATTTAGGACTCTCTGTTTCTTTCTTTTTTTTTTTTCAAATAAATCAAATTCTAAGTTATAAACAATTAACAAATTAATTTTTTTTGTTCTTAAAATAAAAAAAAATAATTTAAATAGGTTAAGTTATACAAAAGGTTACAATAGATTACACAATAGGTTACGTAAAGCAAAAGTAGTTTTGTTTCAACGGTGGTGAAGCGAGAGGGGACATAAGGGACAGCTGTCCCTAAGCGCAACTTTGGAGGACCGCCAAATTCATATTATATAATTACAAAACAATTAAAGAAAAATAACTATTCAAAATACTCTAACACAATTCAAATCAGTTTAATATTTGACTAAAAAATAATTTTAAGAAATTTCTTGAAAGCATTCTAATTTCTTGTTTACATATTTCTTCTCTCATTCGCATATATCTTCTAAGTATTGTTGTGCAAACGAATTTAATTCTTTTATGATACGTAAATCTGAAATGTATGCCTAACAATTCTGGTTTTATAAAACTCTAACTTGAATTTCAAAATGTTCCTGAAAAACATGACCCTTTAAATATGATTAGGTGGTTGCAAAAACAGTATTTGTTCCCTAGCGTTGTAAGCCCTACATACTGACCTTAGTTTCAAAGCAAGAAAATCTCGCTATTTTCCGCCTTAACTATATTGTTAATCCTTCATTCAGTAAGCTTTTTCAAGGTTGTTCTTGTTAAAAGTTTCCTGACAATTATAAATCATTGTTACGTATTGTAGCTTTCGTAACTTAGTCTCGTTAACTTGGGGCAAATTATAAGCCTTTAAATTGCAATGCAACTTAATGCGATGTTGACTTTTAGCATGCGCCGGAGCAGGGTATGGCGTGATCAAGCTGCAAAATAGTCGGAAGAGACGTATCAAACTGCAACAAGAAGTGATAGTTGGTAAACATTGCGAAAACCTTGGTAAGTAAATTATTAAGTTACTTATTAACTTTGAAATAAATATGTCATGAAATAAATATGTTTCATAAACATGTTTATGAAAAAAAAGGTTCCCTTTTATCGCTTTATGCCCCCATTATCTGAAGAATTAGTCTATATTTGTGTTTGTACAATTATCAGTTAGAATATTATAGCAGAAAACGTCCTATTTTTGAGAAAAATCATGCCTTTTTTTCAAGTTTCACACCCGGGGGCTTGATATTATTGGCCCATTTTTAAGGGGTGCCGTCAAGGAAATTAGAACTTTGTTTCTTACGACCATGCCAGCATGTACAGTTTCGGATAATGAACGAAACTGTATAGAATAACTTTTAGAAATATGATTAAGTATACATACTGGTCAATAAATTATATTTTGGGCGATTTTCTTTGGGGATCTGTTCTAATGTCTGGGGGGAGTATCTTAATGTGAGACATGTTCTGCAATAGTTTGTCTAAAGTAAGAACTCCCCTAGCCATTCGTCTGGACCCATGGCTGGTATAACTATTTCAAGTTAGGGATGTAGGGTCATTGTGTAGGACAGGTTTTGGCTCGGTCTGGTCGGCGAGAGAAAGTGGATATTTTTCTTTGATCTATTGTGTTAGCCCTAGAACAAAGAGAAGCTACCCTTCCTGAAATGCGCTATTCTTGTTTCCATAGCAGAAGACGGCTTCAGACTTTGTGGCGGGGGGAGTTCTTACCTTAGACAAACTATAGTATAAAAGTTATGCCAATCAATGGTGTTTTTCAAAGCTAAACAAAAAGCCATGCAACACTTGGACACATTGGCCAATCAAATTCATCCTAAAATGTTACATTTTTACTCCGAAGATGACGGATACTTCATAGACGAAAATTCAACTGCGAATTGAGTCAGATAGGTACAAAATGGGACCATTGAACGTCACTCTGTATGTTTGGGACACGTTGGTAAGACACATCCGACGACTCTTCCATCTAATTTACATTATCTTGAAGAGTGTGTAACCAATGCATGGTATTCTCTGGACATATATGTCCACCAAGTTGTACAGAATTCTGGAATCAATGCCCTCACGAATAATTCTCAAAAGAATGATTTTGCGCAAAAGAAAATCTCAAAAATATTAATCTAAGCCCTAGTAATAATTTTACCTTGGCCCCAGTTGGGTTCAAAATTGGCTCGATATGAGTCCTATAAAAATATGCCCCGAGGAACTGATATTGGGTTGTCTAGATTCTTTAATATTGTTCCTAGAATGGCCTACATTGGTCAATATTAACGCTAACATCCGCTAAATAATGGATACAAAATATTACGTATATCTGACAATTCTATATAAAGGACCGATATTGGTTGTGAAGTGGCTGTGAAATATCAGGTGAATCGGACAATTCTATATAGGACCAATATCGGAAAAATAAAGGCCCTTTGAACCCTTACTGAGGTAAGATTCATGAATATTGGCCCAATGAGTGTCCAAGTTATTTTGCTGCTAGGATATTCAAAATCATCGGGAGATTTCAAAATCATTGGGTCAGTGTGAGTAGTATTCATAAGCCAGTGTGGGTAGTGTTTGAGAAATTATTTGTTATTTTCTCTCTCTTAATATTTTCAGTCACATAGTCTTAAACTGGGTCAACCTTAATTGCGATTTAAAGTAATAATAAATGTTTATATAGAGTGAAACAAGGTATACCAAAAGGCAGGGCTCGAAAAAACTCAGAAATTTTACCCGTCCCAGAGGACGGCTTGTCCAACAATGTACTCGCCCTCCTTTGAAACTAATCCGTAGCTCCTAAATAAATAAAAATATAATTTTCTCTTATTTATTACAAACATTTATATAAATTGCACAATGAATTAGTAGTTACTAGGATTACATTATACAGTAATAAAAAAAATACTAGGTTACTAACAGTAAACTAGTATTTCTTTTATAAAATAATTTAAAGGACAAAGGTCAATTTATCCGAGGGTACTGTGTTTTTTTAAATTAATCAGATATGACATTTGCCAGTTCTACAATCAAGCCAATGATTTACAGAGGTTTCTGCACAGAAATCTGAAAGGGGTTTTCCAGTTAGGTAGATGTTCATAATTCCATTTAACGCTTCTTGTTTAAGACCAGTACTTACGTACTGGTCTTAAACAAGAAGGCGTAATGTGTGTTTTTTGTAAGTTGATTGCTGAAAAGCCCCTTTCAACCGCTGCAGTACTCCCAGACAGAGAAAACATCAATTCCACCATGTGCAGTATGCTGTATTTCTAGATTAGAGGGTCATTTTAGAAGTGAGGCGGTAGACTCTTGTAAGATAACAAAAATTGAAAATGTATCACCAACATTAACGGGAAAATGATCGTCCGCGCGGACGTCGGATTCGAGAAATACGTTGTCCGCGGGGAATTTTTGACCGCTGAGGATGGGCGGACGGGCGGTTTTTCGAGCCCTGCCAAAAGGACTATAATTTGACTGATGAAACATTCACATACTTATGGAGCTTTGTAACAACATAAATTATGATTACAATCATCAATTTGACCTGTTTAATTTTTAAGTGCACCCGAAATCATTTCACTAAATGATTTTATTGCAGTTTCTAGACTAATGTATAAAAATTATTTGAAGTCATCCATTAAATAAAACTCTAATGGTATTGTAATGTAATACAAACTTTTTGTTGGGCCATGTTAAGTCAAAGAAGAGAAATGAACGTTCTCTTGTTTATCTTTGCATTGCTTTTTGTAACAGTGTTTCCTGTTATTTTTTGAAGAAGTAAAAGAGTGGCTCCACCATAATCATAAGCGATGTGTGAAAGTTAAGATAGGAACAGATAACTCTTTGTCGACGCTCAACAGAAAAGGGGAGGTACTGAGGAAGATTTTTCTAGAACATCCTCTGCATTTTGAAATCACCGAAGAAACTAGGAAACCAATGCTACTCGTCCGATCCTCCAAGGACCACGATATGGTGAGATTTTAATCAAAATTATACGATTCACATCTTCTTTTTTATTTATTTACTTTTTTTAATACTGTGGCGGAATGTGCTTGCAAAGAAAGTATACGTACTGCCTCGAATCACTATTACTTTAATAAAAAAGAGCCCCAGATAAAAGAAAAACGAACAGAAAATGAAATAACACCAATCTGGAATTCACAACCTGCTTATTGCAACATAATTTTTTTTAAGATCAAAAATTACTGTTTCAACTATTCTAGAGATAGAACTCGTTGACACAGCCGCTTAAGGCGTCGCTCACAATACTGGTTGGAGAGCTCAGGGTAGCTAGTTCGATCCTTGTTGTTGACAAAACAACTTGCATGTATACGCAGCAAGGTGTACGTTAAGTATGTCTTGGCTGAAAATCCTTTCGTTGGTTATGAAGTGGAAGTTTCCAGGGAGGGGTATCAGCACAGGTGCTGTTCGCGTTGTCTAACAAGGGAGTAAATATGAAAGCATGGCACTCTCTTTAAAAAAATAGAGCCCTAAAGATGGGATTAGGTACTTGATGATCAGGGATATAGGTTGGATGATGATGATGATAGGGGTCGTTCAAATGTTAAGTATGCATGCTTTTAAACTTCCCCTTGTTTGCAAAAGTAAGCAAAACATAAACTGCCTCACATGCTTATGTAAGTAATTCATAATATCCCCCTCCCCTGATTTTTGCTTTAACTTTATCTTTGAATATTTTATAATATTCTAATTTTAAGATAAAGATCAAATAAACGATGTTAAAGATGCTGTGATATCTGAGTTACATTTTGCAATTTGAACACTTTATCTCTTTAAGGTGAGCCGCATTGGAATTTTCGCTTGCCAGTCACCTGCATCTGTTTGACGGCCTCTTCGATCGACACGTGTGGTTATGTCAGTTTTTCGGTTTTAGTTGCAACACGCTTCTTCTTTGACACTTTCAAAACTGAAACTCTGGTTGTTGTTGTTCGAAAGAACAAAAATAGGCCAGTTAAAAACTTTTAATTTTTGTGCTAAAATAATACTTCTTAATATTTCCTATGAAATCCTCTAAAATGTGTCAATTTTCTCACACACACTTTTACTTCTATTCCTATATCTTCCAACGCCAATCTTCTTTCCTACAGGTACTCCAATTTAGAAACAGAGGAGTTATGTCGAAATTTCTGGAGAAGCTCGAAAAAGACCGGAATGGGCAGATTCAGTTAACCCCTGTCAAGAGGGAATTGATGCTCTCCAATGCTGAGACCAAAGAGAAACGGCAGAAAAAGTTGGAACACTTCTTCAGAGAAGCCTATACTCTGGTATTAAAAACTCATATTACTATGTTTTAAAAATATTTGACCTCTTTTTTTTAATATGACTCATCACTTAACATTGCCTTATTCATCCAACATTTCAAAATGCCACAGCTAAATATTACATTAAAATGGAATGGGCCGTGATGGTACGGAGATAGAGTTTCCCAATGAGGGGACCAAGGTTCGAATCTCAGCGATTGTTGGTCATTTGAATTCCATTCCCGGCTCACATCAATCACAAGCTAGTCTTAAAATATCTTAGGTGACAAACGGACCATATATCAGAATACCCCTTCTGCCGGGCCAACAATGTGAGGTTTTCGTGATATTCCTCTTCCTGTAAAGGAAATATAGGTAGATTCTGTCAAAAAAGTCTCTGCAAAGACTGGTTTGTCCTAATGCCTCCAGTATTTCTCTTGTTTTATGGCTTTTGTTCAAAACTGATAAGGCTACGGAGTTAACCATCATTAGTCGCAAGCCCAAAATTAAATAAAATCGAGTCTCTACAGTACCATTCAAATTTTAAAGAATTAATTAAAAAATAAATAGTGTAATCGTTAATACTCTTTCTTCTTAGATGTGAAGTCAGCTTTTGGCATCAACGTCCATATTTTTTAATAGTCTTATTCTCTTTTCCTGGAGGGCTCAGAGGATATAAAAGAAATAAGTTTGAATCCCTGAGATTTCTAATTAGTATACTACTTTCAGTGAGAAAGCATATAAAATGCTACAACATTAAACGAGTTGAGTAATAAAATTAGGAGCTTTTTACTATTAGAAGCGAAAAGTATTTATTTTGTACTTAGAAGTAACAGTAGAGTTTGTATACTAGTTACTCAGTATGTTATTTTATGCTATTCTTAGTACAAATACTTCTTATAAGGTATTTGCTTCCTTTATATTTTAAAAAATCAAAGTTTTTGCAAAATAGAATGAGTACTATAATTTGTTCGTTAATATTGAGCAATACTGTATAGTGTATCTACCACTGCAAAAACATAATTCCAATTCCCTAGTACAGGAGTGGCGAACCTTTATATACCAAAGTGCCATTTTTTCTAAAAAATTGTTTAATGAGGTCATAGACGTACCGTCAAATAAGTTTGACTTCGTGATTATTGGGAAAATAATAATCTAAAATACTATCAACTCAAAACACTTTATTTACAGAGAAAAAAAAACATTTCGCAATGTCTCAGTTATACGCGTAATTCAACTTAAAGTAACATCAGTGTGACTTCTGTTGTTGCAGATTAGATGACAAATAACTTATATTAGAGGCCGGAATAGTCTGGTCGGTAGGGCGCTGGGTCCATGCCCGAGAGTTCGCGATTTCGAAGACTCCCCGTGTAGTAAAATGGTGACTGATGCACATTAAATCTGTCGAGTCGCAAAGTCCTCCACGTTCCCATAACAAATCAATACCTCTGGGGACAATGGATTGGAGAGCGATCGTTCACTGATTCAGGTCAAAATTCTGATCTGTGGATGAATGAATGGATGTATGAATGGGTTCTCCCTATAAACGGGTGAGACGAATGGATGTGGCAGAAGTCGAATTATTGGCCATAGATGGCGCCACTGGAAAACAAGAACTATCGCACCCCTCTGCCTAAACAGGCATACAAAACCTACCAACCAACTTATATTAGGTTGTAAGATGTTAGTTTAAGCAGGACTGTTAATTTTTTTTCTAGTTATTTATTGTTACCTGTTTTTTATGGTTATTAATTGTATTTTTAGCATTAATTGTGAATTTTTTTTATTAATAATTGTTTATTATTTTGTTTGCTTCTTGTGAATTTTAATTTAATTGCTACATAAACTTCATAGTGCAATAACATTTATGTAATAACAATTCATAGTATAATAACAATTGTGATCGGTGGCGTGCCTAAAATATTGCCCCACGTGCCATAAATGGCACGCGTGCCATTGGTTCGCCATCCCTGCCCTAGTATATAAGACATGTTAACTCGATTCTACGGTGTGGGTACCCTTACATAGATGAAGGTTGACATGGTCGCTAACAACTCACGCCCCACAATACTTTATCACATGCAATTCAGATGGGGGAAAAACTTACACCCAAAAATACTTCTACTAATACAAAATACTTTTTTGAATTACAAAAACCGAATTAGGCATGTATTTTTTTATTAAATCCATAAAAAAATTCATTTTAAATAATTATGGTTTATTTTAAATTTCAATTTATTTCAATTAGAAAAGTTTTCTGTACCTTAATCATTCTTTTTCTGTACGGTTTTACTAGCTTTTCGCAGTCGCATAATCCTAAATAACTACTTTCGTAAACCATGATCACGCATATTGAGTTTGTTTTCAATCTGCAATTTTTGAATTCAGAAAATAATCTAAAATAAAATTTTGATTGATTTGTACATGAATCTGAAATTAAATCATAATAAAATAAAATAAGTGAATACAAAGATCGAGAAACTTTCAATTCTGAGAATATTTACAAACTTTAATGCCCTCGCAAGTCGGTTATTGTTACAAAAATCCATTATACAGGGTCTTTATAATTAAAGTTCCATTTTGAAATGGCTATAAAAATAAAACTACCCGACCAAATGTCATCAAACTTGGTAAATGTCTATAAAAGGTCATGGGATTTTAGTTCCCGCAAAAAAAAAAAATTTAAAAAAGTCAAAAATTCACCATTAGCGGAGAATGGCGCTGTATGCAATAGTGTTAAACAAATGTGAAATATGCAAATTTGTTTTACACGTCATCATGTGACTTTGCAGTTATAAATGTGAGGCGCCTTGTCTGAGCTGTCAGTGTTCTGAGTGGACAATGTCTGTTACCATGCAAGACCGTGCTTTGCTCGTGAAATGTTACTATGAATGCGACAGCAATGAACGGAGGGCTTTACAAAAGTTCCATACTGTAAGAGGAAAACGCCGAGGTCCAGTGACACCGCAAGGTTTACGGCAAATTTACGGTAAAAGCCGTGTAAAACAAATTTACATATTTAACATTTGCTTAACACTATTGCATACAGCGCCATTCTCTGCTGGTGGTGAATTTTTGAACTTTTTTTTTTTTTTGCGGGAACTAAAATCTCATGACCTCTTATAGACATTTACCAAGTTTGATGACATTTGGTCGGGTAGTTTAATTTTTATAGCCATTTCAAAGTGGAACTTTAATTATAAAGACCCTGTATATTTCCTATTGCTTTTCTGTACAACATAATGTTCAAAATACGGTGTTTACAGACTTTCGGACTACGACCGGGAGAGAAGCGTTACCTGGAAGAGTGCAATGATGTGGTGATGGTGATGAGGACATCCCTCACCCGCAAAGAATTTTCTGAAGCCTTGGGCATGAGATCCGACGCTCTGTTCGTGAAGCGCATGTTCAACTGCATCGACAAAGACAAGAACGGTCAGATCAGCTTTCAAGAATTCTTGGACACTGTCCTTCTCTTCTCCAGAGGTAGGAATTTTTAAGACTATTACTCTAAGAACAAATAAGACTGCAAATTAAAACTTTATAAATTAAAATAATCAGCAAATTGATACCATATTTCAGAAAACTGGAAAGGTGATTCTATCATAAAGGGGTTGCAATCTGTTCATTCTTATAGACCATGGGTTGCCAAACTTTTTTGATCATCGACCCCTATATAATTTTTCAAAATCTCCATCGACCCCCGTAAAAGTAGTTTCTGTTAATAAACCGTTCTGTCATAAAACTCTATTAGATACTGTGTTTGTACATTTATTTAATGATTTTAAACATTTATTAAAGTAATAGTACATTGTGTAACAGTAGTCTTATGAAAAATATATTAATGTTGAAATTTAAATACCTTAATATTTATTAAATAATAAGTAATTTTAAATAAGTAGAAATAATAAGTAAAATAACCACAGATTTATTACTTCTTAATCAATGAGATGGGTGTGCTTGGTGTCTTTTTGCAAGGTTCGCTATATTGGGTTCAAAATTGGTCAATTTTATGGCACATATGCATATGACTTATAAACCAGAAGTGCAGAGTTCGTGCCACTGCGCGCTGGTACGTAATTACTTGTTTCACCCTAATAAATATACGTTTATTTATTTATGTTCTATAAAGAAACTGATATTAAGTCAGTTATAAAGAAATTCACAAATTTTACATACTTAATTAGGTATATGTGATTTGCGTATTAAGAACTGTTTTTTCATAGACCTCAATCGACCCTTCCGATTCGGATAGACCCCCATTCGACCCCTTGGCTCAGATCGACCCCCACTTTTGTTAAATAGACCCCTGGGGGTCTATATAGACCACTTCGGTGACCTCTGTTATAGACAGTGAAAAAAATGCATAGATAAAGCAAATGTTATACGTGGAGCACAAATTAGGAATAAATTCCGGCTTAACCCGTGTAGAGAAGAAGATCCTTGAGGCATCCGAGCATCGCTTCTGAACCACTATATTCTAGTTTTCGCTTAAGTTTGCTCAACATTATACGGCACCCTACATGAAATGTAAATGTAAATCATTTGAAGGTGCAGTTGGTAAAGCAGTCGCTCATTCCGTTGGTAGAGAGATAGGAGTTGTGAATTCAATCTTGACAGCCGGCTAATCTTGACTGCACGTTAATCCTGTCGTCTTTCTGTAGTTTGGATGTAGGAGTATCAGCTCAAGTGCTGTCTTCGTTTTTCTGACTGGTTTAAAAATTATGTGACATTTCTATGATGGACTTTAAAGATAGGGCCCATAAGACAGGGCTTGATCTTGAGCTATGGATAGGTGATGCGTGTAGAGCGTGTGAAAGCCACCCTTTGGACTCCAGAAAAAAATTATCCTCCAGACACATTGATGCTAGTCAATAGAAAACGGCTTCAAGTGTAAGCTTTCAAGTAACTTGGGCAAAGCTTAAAACCAAATATTTTGATCTCCTCATACCACAAAATTCTGGAAGATGTTAAGTTTAATCTTAAAAAGTTTTTTTCATTGCCGAATATGGACCATCCATTATAATTCTGCTCAAGCACACAAAATTAAAGGCACTCAAGTATGCCACAAAGTGCATTTTTCTCACTTTATCGGGGAGCACAGTAGCCATTTTATTCACAAGAAATGGTCTAATGATTAGTTTATAGAGACAAAGGTGTGCGCTAAAAGTTTACAGGACTTTAGCATCCTTAAGAAAACATTTATGCAACGAATAGACATGATCCAAAAGAGTTTTAAGATTAGTTCACATTGGAAACGAAGATTTGCGGTAAGACCTCTTGAGACTTTAACGAATATTTGTGTAATGAATAGATACGATCCAATGAAGTTTTATGATTGGGACATATTGGAGACCAATGTTTGCACAAAAACCTTATGGGACTTTAGAATCCTAACGAAAATATTTGTGCAACGAATAGGGCAAAATAAATTCGGTGACATGTTTTCGGCTCTACATTATAACTTATAAATATATCACCGGTAGTAATATTTTCATGTTTATTTAGAAGTTTGATAGTGATAATTTAATAAGCATTAAAAGCTTGAATTATATGTGTCTAAGTTATGTCTTTTCACCTTGTAATGTTCTTTTTTCGCAATGGGTCAGTATTAAATATTGCATTCCATTCTACTCAATGTGCCGTTTACTTTCATGTTTGCAGGTAAAACTGAGGACAAACTGAGGATAGTATTTGATATGTGCGATGACGATGGTAACGGTGTCATCGACAAACAGGAACTGAGTGACATGCTGCGATCTCTCGTAGACATAGCCAAAACTGAGTCTCTTGGACAGGAGGACGTGCAGGGACTGATAGAAGGGATGTTCTCTTCCTCCAGGCTGCAACACAAGGAGGAACTCAACTATGACGACTTCAAATTCATGATGAGTGAATTTCGCGGAGACTTCATAGCGATCGGTTTAGATTGCAAAGGTAAAAGATTCTCTCATTGAGTCTTATTCCTTATGAAACACGTATACTTTGAATTAATTTAACTAAAAGTTAAACTAAGTATCGTTGCGTCAATGAACTATAGTTCTTTGATTTTTTTCAGCTATTGAGATTAAAAACATTTATTAAAGAGAAAAATTCGAATAACCATGATAACTCATGAACGTTTTTAAGAGTTCACATCTTCTACCATTTGCACATGAGGACCACAGTAATAAATTCATTAAACCGTTTAGGCAACACGTGAGTTAATATAGAAAAAGGAATTCAGTAGCTGATGAGGGTAACAGCTAACTTTAGTGTAATTTTTTGAGTTTTTCCTTATTTTATAAAAAAGTAAATATCATAAAGTAATAATTATTACTCATAAAGTAATATTAGTTTCCTTATTATAAAGTAAATATCATTCTTTTGACCAGATGAAGTCAACCAATTTTACAACTACAACCATAACAGATTCAAAAAGACATGGCACTCAAATTTTTTTGATGGATAATGCAATGAAAAACTATCAAATATTTACACACTCTTTTGCGTCAGATATCAATGATATAAGCTCTAGAGCAGTGATGGCTCAGAGGATCGAGCGTGAACCGGGTGAGGGGAAATGGGTTTGAATCCCAGAGATGGCTGGTCGATACAAATTCAGCATTCGGCTTGCCCCGACCGCAGTGCTGACGTAAAAATGTCCTCGGTGGAAAACGGATCACTAGTTAGACTCCCCTTGTCGTCAGACTAACCGTGGGTGGCTTTCGTGGTTTTCCTCTTCATGTAACTGATTTACTGGTTAGTTGCATGAAAAAGTCCTCAACGAAGCCATATTTCTCCCAAAACTTGATCCAGGAGTTTTCTTGTCTTATGGGTGGGGTTCAAATTTACAAGCCTACGGAGTTGAACATTAGTAGTCACAAACCCAAAAAAATTAAAATTACTTTTGCTAACCACCGAAATGTCCTTCACAAGTCACGCTTTAATGACCTTTACTTTAAAGACTTAGTTAACTGTTTGCAGCCTTGTTTTCAATAATAATCCATTCGAGCCGAGGTAATTCTGGGGATAAAACGCCCGCTTCCCAATGAAGTGACCTGGATTCGAATCCAAGTGATGGCTGGTCGATACGAATTCCGTATCCGGCTCGCACCGACCACAGTGCTGACTTAAAATGTCCTCATTGATAGACGGATCATCGTTTAGAGTCTCCATGCCGTCAGGCTAACTCAAATGCGCATTAGTTCCATCAAAAAAAGCCCTCCACGAAGGCTAATTGCCCCCAATACTTGATCCAGGAGTTCTTGTGTCTTCTGGATTTAGTTCGAAATTATAAGGTTACGTAGTTGAACATCGGTAGTTGTAAATTAAAAATTAGGTGAACTCTTCAACGGCCGTTATAAAATAATAATCCCTTCATGTTAAATATCACGTCATATTCGCATCGTCGGGTCTAAAACTAAATTAGAAAAGATATTTCATGCTAACGATCTTTTAAGTCGAAATCTGAAGGGAAAAGAAAAAACGATATCGATTTTAAGTGAGTTAAAAAGTATTGACTAAACGTCACGAGAAAAACTGATCTAGTAATGAAAAAAAAATTATTGCAAAACCGTTTCATTTCTAGCATTTCTTATAAAGATAAAATATCCGTAACTGGCAAGACTTGGTAGTTCTTTCCTTCACCCGAAAACATGTTAGAACTCTCGCACAGAACCTGATTCAGTAATGAGAAGAAAAAAAATAATTACAAAACCGTTTCATTTCTAGCATTTCTTATAAAGATAAAATATCCGTAACTGGCAAGACTTGGTAGTTCTTTCCTTCAATCGAAAACATGTTAGAACATGTTTTTACAACAAGTTTTTTTTTCTTTCTTCTTTTTGAGAAAGGCTTCCTGCTGGAGTTTTTTCCGTGAAGGTAGGTCAAAAGAGACAAGATTTTTTGTATATTACCTAGAGCAGGGGTCCCCAACCTTTTTGTACCTAAGAGAAAATACCAGAATATCTGTCGAATGGCGGGCACCATTTAGTTTTTCAAGATAAATTAATAGTTGATATACATAGGTAATAATACACACTACATATAATGCACAAAAATTTATTTAACATATGAATATAATTAGTATTAATATTCTTGTGTAAAATAAATGATCACTAAATTGGTTTCAAAACATACGAAGTATAAAAATTATTTATATAATACAGTCAATGTGGTCTTTGGCATGGCATTTCGCTGGCTAGCGCTTCATAATTGGGAAAATATGATGAAATTCCTGCTCGTAACCAATCGTCAAGGTGTTCATCTGTAATTCGGGATCTATATTTTGATTTTATGATATTATTGTCAAAAACAATGATTCGCACAAGTATGTGGAACCAAGAAACAATTTTATTTTATGTGCTGCTCTTTTTAAGAATGGAATTTATTCCTTCAACTATATTCCAGAATTTCTCATCTGATATAATAATTTTGAAAATAATGTCATTCTGAAGATCCACAATTTCTATCTCCACTTCTTTTCGCTTTACTTGAATAAATTCTGAAGTGTATGTTGCTATTACGGTTACGTTTATTTGGTTGGTGAAAGGATTAACAAAAAAGGTTATCAAAGGCTCGATGATATTAAATTGTTGAAAGTGCTTTTCAAATTAATCTTTAAGCAATTGGAGGTTGATGACAAATGTTGATAAGTCAATTTCACTGTCACCTATAATTTTTTTCATGTTTGGAAAATGCGCAAGAGACTTTATTTTCAAATGTGATATCCACAACCAAGCTTAGCTCTGAACGAGTTTATAGCCTCTATCATTTTTGCTTGTTCTTTCTCTGCAGTTTCAAGTTTAAACTTTTTAGTTTTTCCATTATATCCGTAATGAAAGACAAATCAGCGAGCCAAAGAGGATCTCTTAGTTCTAAAAATTTTTGATTTTTGGCTGCCAGATAATTTTTTATTTCCTCAATTAAATGTTGAAATCTATCAAGTACTTTGCCTTTACTGAGCCAGCATACTTCAGTATGTATTTGCATAGCATAAAATTTGCATTGCATTTAATGGAAAAATGGAAAACTGAAATATTTTATCGTTGGGCACAAGCAGCGGGCGTACCTAGACCGATCGACGGGCGCTATGGTGTCCGCGGTCATAGGGTTGGGGACCCCTGACCTAGAGTATCTCCTCACCAACCCCCGTGTTTGCTTTTTATTTATCATTCAGTGTTTTTTCTTTGTTTTCAAAAGTCAAGATAAAAAAGAGATAATTTTGTTTATAAAATATAGATAATATAATTTTATGTCAGAGCATTTTATTCAGTGAAAGACTATATGGATTTCAAAAAAATAATCACTTGATACATTTGAAAAGAACAATTATTGATACTTAAGAATCTAGAATGTATGACAAAATATGAAATTTTGAATGCAAAGTAAATATATTTGTTGACAATAAATAACGGTAACCTTTATATTAAAATCGGAACGGTTTTGATCAGTCGTAAATGTTTTGGACATTTCATAATTTCGACATAGGCAATACAAGGCAATATCTTATCTCTCACAACGGATATGTAATCATTCTTTAAAACAAACAAAAAATTTCTAAAAAAAGTTTTAAAAAAACACGTAAAAAAGCACTTCAAATTTTAATAACTTTCAAACAAGTTGGAATATTGAGAAGAAAAAAAACAAGCGTCAAATTCATAAAAAATGATGATCATTTCAGCGCATCAACTTTAAACTCCCCAATTACATTTCGGCAGTCTGCAATGTATTTTTTACTACAAGTTTAAAAGTTGGTTATTCTGGAACTAATTATCAAATCTTGAAATATTTTATTTCATTGTATACTCTGCATATTTTTCTACACAATTTTGTAATTTCAAGATTTTAAGTTTTATACATTTTATGCTTTGAAACATAATGCAGCGTAATGTTTAACACTCTAACATACTTATTTATTTCAACTCTATTTATTTATTTATTTTTAGGTGCAAAGCAAAATTTTTTGGACACATCAACTAACGTAGCTAGGTAAGATTATTTTCTTGACTTTAATGAAAAATGACAGTGCTAAAAGAAAAACATAATTTAAGAAAAAACATTTTTTTGCTCGCATAAGAGGATAAGCTATAGCGCGGGAGAAAACGTTTCCTGAAACATTCTGATTGAATTCCAAAACTTAAAGTAGAGAGAAACAAATGAATTCAAGTAAAGACAAAATAAACTGTGACGTTTCAATTTCTCAAAAAATCATTACAAAATTTGCAAACAATTGTGGCAGGATTATTTCGCTTCTGCGTAATCCTGGGTATTCCTGTCATAATTAGTTTGAATTTCGAAAAACTGAAAAAATAGGCATTTGAAACTTCGTGGTTTACTCTTGGTTTAAATAAACTCACAATTTCGTACTTCTTTATTTTATTAAATTTGTTTAAAACGTTTATTGCATTCTCTTAAAAAGGCATCACAGCAAAAGCTGAAGAAAAAAAATTAAAAACAAAATAATTGATTGCAAATTACGGTTTCTTTATACTTTTCTCAGTTTAATTTCCTTAAAATTACGATCAGTTCACGATCATTTAAATGATATAAATTTATCCCTCTATCATAGGATGACCAGTTTCCAGTATCCTCCATTTTCTAAACCTGGTTATTGGACAGGACAATACAACAGTATGGTGACATTTTTGGAGAAATATCGGCAGCACGTCTTCTACCTATTCATATTTTACGTCATCACTTTCGTACTCTTACTCGAAAGGATTCTGTGTGAGTATTGTTATAGAAGCAAACAACTTAAGTGATTTTTTTTAAAAACTTTTTGAACTGATAGGGGAAAAAACAGAGTAAAATTAAAATAAGAAGGAATTGATTAATTCCTCCAACATTTATACATATATCTCTGTGTGTTATTTATGCCACTCTTGCAGTATGTAGGTTTGAATTATTGACATGTAATGGAAATCAAAATATACACTTTATTAATTATTAAAGAAAGGTGTATAGGTGGTTGACAGCCGTGCATGTTACTTTAAATTATACTATAATCCCTACGATTAATACATGATCTCTGAGATCCCTTTAAATAAACTGCTGTTTGTAGAAAATGCAACACCATGAAAGAATCATCAGAATCAAATGAAATTTAATGCAGAAACGACTTGTACTGATACAAATAAATGATGAAATTTTCAAAACAAAAGAAACAAATTAAGCGTCCGAAATCAGTATTTGGTGCAGCCACCACGCGCTGCAACAAGTGCTGCTATACGACGTGGCATGGAGTCAAACAGATGTTGAATATCTGCTTGAGGAAGAGAATTCCATATCGCTTGTATGCGCAACCAAAGTTCGTCTTTGGAAACTGCAGGACGCGGATCACGAGTGAGACGCCGACCAACCATATCCCACACGTGCTCAATAGGCGACATATCCGGCGAATAAGCAGGCCAAGGAAGAAGTTGCATGCGTTGTGCTGAACAGAAGTCTCTAACAGTCCGCGCAACATGTGGGCGTGCATTATCCTGCTGAAAGATAGCTCCAGGGATGCCTTGAAGGAAAGGAACGACTTCGGGCTGTAGCACTTCACGGACGTATCTGTTGCTATTGAGATTACCCTCAATTCGTATCAAATTGGATCGTCCATGATACGAAATCGCACCCCAGACCATAACTCCGGGTGTTCGACCACTATGTCGTTCAATAATACACTCAGGAAGGCAGCGTTGACCGGCATAACGTCTAACACGAACACGGCCATCATGGGTCCACAAATTGAAGCGTGATTCATCTGAAAAGACAACTTGGTGCCAATCAGCTCGCCAGTCTCTGTGCTCAAGAGCCCACTGCCGACGCAGCCGTCGATGATCCGCCGTGAGGGGAATCCTGTATAATGGCACCCTTGCACGCAATCCACGGCGCAGCAGACGACGACGAATTGACGAAGCCGACAATTGTACACCTGTAGCAGTAGACCAATGTGCTGCCAGCTGCCTGGAGGAAGCTGTGCGACCATTCACCGCCATGCGGAGCAGGTGTCGATCATCGCGCTCTGACGTCACCTTCTGTCGTCCAGTGCCTGTTTTTCGAGTTGTTCGGTGCTCGTCGGTCCACTGCTTCCAAACTCGCATCACTGTGGAACTGTTCCGCTGCATACGAGCTGCTATTGCGCGATAGGAAAATCCTCCTTCTCGAAGGCCGATTATCCTCCCTCGTTCAAACTCCGTAAGTTGCTTGAATTTCTTATTCTTCCGTCGTGGAGGCATACTCAGGTCTCACTAAACGTTTGCCACTAACAAATAATCATAGACTATTTTCAACGTCCCGCTACAGCACTTTATTTATACGCTTTCAGCATCAATTCAGAGGGCGCTGCGCGCGCCACGCACGCGCGATGGCTCTGAAACTTTATTAATTTGCATAATATCCTATAATTGACATTTGCTGCGAATTTCATTTGATTCTGATGATTCCTTCATGGTGTTGCATTTTCTACAAACAGCAGTTTAAAAAGATTATTCCTAACCAGTAGCTCGAATAATGCACACTGTATCACTGCCGAAGTGAGTCATTAAAGCAACCAGAGAGAGACAATGTACGATGGAAACTCTTCAAGGGCCTTTGAAGGTCAGTTGAGAAACATAATGAATTGGTCAAAAGCCCGTAAAGGGATTCTATATCCTTACTGTAACCACTTGAACTTAGAAATGTTTTAATACAGTTCAAGAAAGCTGTCCCAGTTTTTAACTAATATTTTTAATTTGGAGATCATAGAATAAGTGTGAATTTTGTAAATATGCTAATAAATTGTTTCTTAACAGATTACATGTACCTGGCAGAGCATACAGATCTGCGTCACGTGATGGGTGTGGGGATCGCCATCACCAGAGGATCTGCTGCAGCACTTTCGTTTTGCTATTCGGTCCTACTTCTGACCATGTGCCGCAATCTGTTGACGAGGCTCAGAGAACTGCCTCTACACCAGTACATTCCCCTAGACTCTCACGTTCAGTTTCACAAAGTGGTTGCTGCCACTGGACTCTTCTTTACACGTGAGTGACATAAATTTGACATTTACAATAGATTAACCCTTTTGTGGCCCGTTTTTTTTTTCAGAAATGTTATGTTGAAATATTTTAGAAGTTGATATTGATTTGTAAAAAGAAATTCTTTTAGCCAATCACATAAAATGTAATTTTTGGCCGCGAAGGCCTGGTTGGTAGGGGTTTGGACCCATGTCCAAATAAAGATTAACTGCTTTCATAATAGACAATATCAAATGATTTTTCTGACAAAGTTCTACTTTAGACTTCACACTCTTTGCATATTATTTGCATTTCTGCAAATAATGTGTTCAAGAGGTCGTGGGTTCGATCCCTGCCGGCTGAAGACTCCCCGTGTAGTAAATGCTGATTGGTGCACGTTAAATCTCTCGACTCACAAAGTCCTCCCTGCTATCATAACAAATAATACCTCAGGGGATACTGATCCAGGAAATTCCTTGTCTTCCGGATTGGTTCTAAATTGCAAGGTTACGGAGTTGAACATTGGTAGTCGCAAACCCAAAATTGGATCAGCTGTTCAACGACTGTTATAAAAAAAAATTTGTTTAATTTTTAAAACCACTTTTGTTAGGTGGAAAAAAGAATTTAAATTTTCACACTTTCCCCCGTGTTTATTGACCTAAGACATAAATTTTCTTCTGTGTGTAAAACTAGAAATAAACTCGATGATCAAATTAGCGAACGCACAACGATCTCTTTTCTCTCTTCTCTTCTTGACCCCACAATAACCATCACTGTTACCCGCACTTCAAACAAAGCCTTTCAGTTATATTTTTAAAGTTATCAACAGATGGCAGCACAAATCATGGCTTAAAAATAGTTTCCCAGTTACATTTAAAAATTAATGAAGTTGGTGGAAGTGAACATTCCATGAACTCATTAAGGGTTAAGACAAAAGTTTTCAGGTTTACCTGAATAGGTATTGTAACTGCACTGAGTTGATACTGTCGAGTTCATGTGCTGCTTGTTACATCTTGTAATTAATCATCGGATTTTGCGTTTACCATAAGTTCCTCCCAATCAGTGGGCGGTTAAGACTTCTAGAGGGTCGCTGGGATATCCTAATGCATAATTTTTTTAAAGTGCACTTTTCAGCAATTTATTACTGACCAAATTTTATAGATATTATAACACTTTGCTTGCTGTTCTACTCATTTTTCTTTTTGTTACACTTAGATGTCTGATACGATTTATTTTTATTTTTCATTTTGCCTTCTGTAATTCTAGCTTCTTTTTTTAATCGTTTTACATATTGTCTTGATAGTTTTTTTATTCATTTTTCATAAGCATATACAATAGTTTGAAACTTTTAAGATAACTTCCTTAAAATTTATTTTACACCCCATTTAGATGTTCGCACCGAGTAATTCTCTTGCTCATGAAGGTTACTTTCCTAAAAAAAAATTTTTTAAAGTATGTTCAACGATAAAATCATTGTTAAGTAGGAATTTTCAATAAATGAACTATGCGATTAAACGAATACCATAAATTTCGTCTTGTAAATTAGGCGATGCACCGAAAAATGTTAGGAATTTGTGGTATAGAATCAAAAACAAAGCCTCTAAATAAACTTATATATTTTATATTTATTTTATCAAACATTAATTATAAAAATCGAAATTAAAAAATAATTTGACTTCCTTCAAAAATTTGTTTTAAAATATGTTATTAACTACATAAGAGCGTGGGAAGCATACTACCGTAAACTTCAAAATTCAAAATTTTTAAAATTATAATAATTTTTGAATGTCAATGAAAAAGTATTTCCCGGCAATGAAATTTTAAGACCTGATAACTTCAATAAATTCTAAAAAAAAAAAAAAAAAAAAAAACTATGAAGAGTTTGTTTACATAAATGTAGATAACAGTAAGGATTCGTATTGGTCAAAAAGAGAGATCATTACTGGGAAGCTATTTTCACTAACGCGTTAATTCATTTTTCTTCGATACTTATAAACACTGAATTTATAAACTAGGTTATTTATACGCATAGATATGCAAGTTTATCACCAGTTCTTTATGGAAGCTCAAAATCTGATATTTCCACCTACCTTTCCACAAAAAAATGATCTTAAAAATAAAATTAAGTTTTATGTAATAAGCTAAAAAGAATTTCTTTTTATAAATCAAGACTAAAGACATTTTAACATAACACTACCAGAAATGATCTTATAAAGGGTTAAAATACAAATAAATTAAAGTTTTTTAATTAATAATTACACTTTTAAATCATTATTTTGGTTATACTAATTGTTGCTTTGATAGATGTAGCAATAAACAGTTTTTTGTGCTGTAGCATCTTTTCTCAATAAATTATGCACGTTAACATTACATTAAATCAAGAGTGTTTTTTTTCCTTTGAGAAAAGCAGGGGAGAAAAGCGTTTTTCTCAAAGGAAAGAGTCTTTCTTTTTTAAGACATAAATTGCGTTGAAACTCAACTTGATTCACATGTTATATAAAATATTTTGGTATATTTTACTTGTAACTCGACCTGGTTAAAAAACGAACATTTCATTTTTTATACATTCAATAATTTTATTTTATTCATTATTTGTTTTTAGTTTCCATTCGCACTTTTTTAAAAAAAAAATTATGATGCCCCTATAACATCTTAAGTAAAGTATATTTGAGACATAAATTTTGGATTTTATTTTCAGTAATTCACACTGTGGGACACTGCATAAATTTTTACCACGTTTCTACACAAAACACGGATAACCTGCGATGCCTTACTCAAGAAATCAATTTTGAGTAAGTTACAAATTGCCTTGAAATGTTTTTAGAATTTAAAAAAACTTTATTCATTTGATTTTTTTTTAAATTTCAGATCTGATTTCAAACCTACCATATGCTATTGGCTTTTTCAAACGGTGACTGGTAAAACTAATTCATTTCCTTATCATTTTTTTCATTCTTGTTTCTCAAAATTGAATTTGTTACCTCAAAATGTTTAAGTATTAGAAAGAAAACATAAGGGCTTAACAGGGCGCGGAAACAAAACTCGAACAAAGTTATTGCATCATAGAATACGTATAAACGAATTTCTTTTCAATTTTATGTCTTATTGGTCTATTATTTTAATTGTAAAATATTTTGAGCTCTGACCACTACGGGAAGGAGGGCGAACGAACTTTTATTTGTATACCTATCTTGCTCTTTTTATATCTATTCAAGAAAAATAACAGTTTATCTGAAGTCTAATCTTTTTGCTGAAAAGATCGCTTTTCTTTGAAAAACGTTTAGCGGTCTGAAAATTTTAAAATTCTTAAGGTGGTAACTGCTAGTCGGGGAAAAAAATAGTGCGTGGAGTCCCTCCGCGCGGAAGAAGTTAAACTTCGCAACCTGCGACGTTAATTGTAGAAGAATCAGCAGTCGTTGAAGGATCACTAGTTCTATTCAACGACTCTTTTTTCTACTCCGCTCGCTTCTGTGCTCTGTAATCACGTTAATATTGTGCATTTTTCTCTCTTGAACCAGTGGAAGTGCTTGTGATTCGTCTCGCCCTGGAAAATGTATTTGTATTAATAATGCATGTGAATGCGTCATAATATAATTTCAGAAGAGAAAGCCTGACAATCAATTGATATTCACAAGAGACGTACCTTGACATAACCTTAAATCTGTCGCATTGTCCGTGGGATTGTTTTCACTCATTTTTTACAATTGTTATCCAATTAAATTTGAAAATAAAAAATACTACCCTATTAAATTATATGTGTATCAAATCAAACTAAAAAATATTTATGGTAAAACAATACTTTTATTATTTTTATGCTAGTGAGAACCAAAACATTATGGAAATGAATGAGGGAAAACTGGATCCTACCACGTGATTTCCCGGTCAATAAAAATGTAGCGTTAAACGTTTAACGCAACCTTGTTGGAAGTCGCATAAGAAGTATAACTTCAAAAAAATTTAAAATTATTCTTCACCGTATATTTAATTTTACCTCCATACAAAATTTATCCCGTTCCCTCCAAGGATATACTACACTCATCGTCAAAAGATCATATGTTGGCAAAGTTATTTTATGATTTCCTTAATTACGAAAAGCTTTCCATACAACTTGTATGCTTGTTTTGCCTTAAAGCAAATTGAAACTTCTTCTTATAAGTAATCAACATGCATAAAAATGCTACTTATTTTAAAGGAATTTGCCATGTTTTATCACTTCAAAATGTTATAAATGTAATTGTTATTCTCTCTACTCTAAATCTCCTGAAAAGCCTCCCAAGAAATTTTTTAAAACTCAATTCGATTGAAATTGATGACATTTGATTTACATATTTCAACTAAATCGCTGCTAAACTTATGTAATGGTATATATTTTTTCCAGGTGCAACTGGCATGCTGTTATATGTTGTCATCTGCATAATTTTTACTTTCGCTCATTCCAGCATTCGAGAGAAGGCTTATAAATATTTTTGGTTAACGCACTCTTTGTACGTAGTGCTTTATATACTCCTCCTCATTCATGGGTTAGCTAAAATAACTGGCGTAAGTACAAATTCTTATAGCGTAACAAAATTCATCTACACTTAAACATCGTTATAAACAAAGAATTTTGCAATATAGACAGGGTTTTTTTAAATTTTCCAATCTTAGAACCCTACTGATTACTCGAGTAAGTTCCAAACAATTATAATTTTCTAGACATCTAGTGGTTAAAAGCGGGAAAAGGTAGTACCCTCTATACGCTAAATGCTAACAGATGGATCTAGTTGTCTATTCGAAAGCACAGCATAACAATTATTTTATTTTATAACCAACGTTGAACAGCCGACCCAAATTTTGAGTTTAAGATTACTAATTCTCAATTCCAGAACTTTGTAATTTTGAACCCAATTCAGAAGACAAGGGTACCAAGTATTAGAAGAAATTTGCTTTCTTGGAGGACATTTTGAGGGAACTAGCCAGCATTTGTGTTAAATGGAGAGGAAAACCACCCACGTGATGGAAAGGGAACTTTAATCCATGATTCGTCTACACCTGAGTATAACCTTACGTCACAATTGAGGTCTGTGCAAGCCTGGTGCGGAATTCGAATTCCAGTCATCGCTGGGATTCGAACCCATTTCACCTCATTGAGAGACGACTCTCTACCCCTTGATCCACCACGGCTCAAGGAAAACAACTGAATATTCTATTCAGGCGAAGAAAGAAAAATTGTCTGCTGTGAAATAAAGTAGTGTGTAAGCCCGTTTAACGGTTCTCAGCAGATCACCGAAGTCAAGCATCACTGGCTGCCGTCAGTGTGGGGGTGGGTGACCACTTGGATCAGTCTGCGTAGGGACCGAGATTGTGCGGTATTGGTTCTCGTTAAACTGTTCTACCGTAAAGTTCTCGACTTCGCATGCAGGTCGTCGGGCTACCGAAGGGGGGGTGCCATCCCCTCTGCAGAGAATCAAAATTGGGAAGGCTTGTCATCGGGTCATCCTCAGGGATGTTTCCCAGACCATCGCCAATAGCCTATCGTGCAGCTCTAGTGCGACGTAAATGAACTACAGCAACAACAAAGCCCGTTTAAAGGACATCTAATCACCCAAAGCCCATACATAACATAATGTTTATTTGAATTGTTTGTGTTTTGTTATGATTTACTAATATAAAAAGGGAGCAAAAGATAGATAGTGAGTGCAATACATACAAATATCAATGGAACTTTCAATATATTGAAATTTGCATTCGAAATATATTTCGTGATTTGGTTAATCAGAAAGAGGGCGATATGTTTGATTTGCTATGAAACCATAACCGTTCTCAAAGAATATAACATTAAACCTCATTAGGAAATGAAACATATTTATAATTACTATAAACATACAGGAAGTTTGTGGACAGAAACTTATGAAGAGCAAAGATTTTCAAGCGCGAATAACGCAAGATTTTCTGTAACGGTAAATGGGAAAGCATGGGGAGAGGGGAAATCATGTTACCTTGAAACTCCTATTCCATTTAACGAGGGAGTAAATTATTCTTTCTCAAATGCAATTTAAATTTAACCATAGCTTGTTATTCAGATAAAGTGTATTAAAATTACATCAATCAGTGTGCTATTTAATTTTTCCAATTTATTTTTCAATCAGTCACCTCGATTTTGGATGTTCTTCGTGTGTCCAGCAATCTTATTTGCACTTGACAAAGTGGTCAGTCTTCAGACGAGATATATGGAATTAGACATTCTTGAAACGGAGCTTCTGCCTTCTGGTAAGAAAATTAGATCAAAAAATCTAGTCATATGAATAAAATATACCGCGTTCAACAACTATTGCCCCGATTCTATCTTTGATTTCGTATCGTTACAAAGGTTTCCATGAAATTGAGTAATAACGTGAATTGTACTTAGTGAGTCATAAGCTATCCTGCGAATTTATGGTAATTATGTACTGGACTATATCAATGGAAACTGGAGGAAGACGTAATTGCGAGACTGAGTTGTTATTTTTTAAAGGAGATCAAATGGAATTGTGAACAGTTAAGATAGCGAGTGGATGTTAGATTAGTTAGAGTATCTATACTTGAATAAGTACAAATTGCGATGTATCTGTTCTTTATTTGTGTTTTTCATCATTTGTAAATAAATCATCTTTGTATTATTATATTCGTTCATTGGTTTTGTTTAGTAAAAAAATCCATCATTGAAATACACTGAGTTGGCAAAAGTGATGTTATATCTCTTAGTATCATGTCGTACTTCCTCTAGCTCAATGATGTACAGAAACTCGACGTGGTATGAACTCAACAAGTAGTTGGAAGTCTCCTGCAGAAAAATTCAACCATGCAGTCTCAGTAGATGCCCATAATTGTGACAGTGTTACGGATGCGGGATCTTTTTGCACGAACTGATCTCTCGATTATATTGATAAGTGTTTGATGGGATTCATGTCTAGGTGACCAAATAATTTCCTGGAATTGTCTAGAATGTTCTTCAGAATATTCGCGAATAATTACGGCCCTATGACATGGCGCATTGTCATCCTTGAAACTGTCGTCATTGTTTGAATACATGAAATCCATGAATCCAAGTCGTCTCCGAGTAGCTGAGTCGGTGCAATCCAGGTCATGAAAAAGTTGTCCACACTATTATGGAGCCACCACCAGATTACCAAAGTGCATTGTTGACGACTTGAGTCCATTGCATTGGGGTCTGCGCCACACTCGGACTCTCCCACCAGCTCTGACCAGCTGAAATCATGACTCATCTGACTAAGCTACAGTTTTCTCATCATCTAGGTTCCAACCAATAGGGTCACAAGTCCAGGAGATGCGCTGGACGTGATGTCATACTATTAGTAAATACACTAGAGTCGATCTTCTGCTGCCGTATCGCATTAAAGCTGAATTTCGCCACACTACCCTAACGAACATGTCTATTACACGTCCTGCATTAATGCTTGCGGCAATTTCACGCCATATTAATTGTCTGTCAACACTAACAATTATATGCACACTCTGATGGTCTCCGTTGTTAAGTTCAGGTTGGCAGCCACTCGGTTATTTATGGTGGAAGGTTGATTATGCCTAAAATTAGGCATTCTTGCACATTCATGATATTGTAAGTCTAGGAATGTCGAATCCCCTTACATTTTTTTAATGAAATCTCCCATGTGTTCAGCTTTAATATTTATTTCACGTTCAAATTCTGTTAATTCTCGTCCTGCGGTCATAATTACATCAGCATTCGCAGATGAATAACTTGAACACAAGTAAAAGTCCTGCCAATGTACTATCCAAACATATATTTTACACGTGATACTACTGCCATCTGTGTATTTTATTGTTGTCCCACGGCTTTTGTCACCTCTTTGTAGAATGAAACAATCTTTTTTTTTATCTCTGTTTGTAAAAACTTCAGAAGAACTTAATCTAATTTTTCAGATGTGACCAAAGTCAAATTCAGTCGTCCACCTAACTTCAAATATTTATCTGGTCAGTGGGTTCGCCTCTCTTTCACAGCCTTTCAACCATCTGAGAGCCATTCTCTTACCTTAACGTCTGCCCCTCACGAAAATTATCTCTCTGTGCACGTGAAAGCACAAGGGCCCTGGACATGGAAACTTCGAAACTTCTTCGATCCCAGTGCAGACATTCGCCCGAAGGTAAATGACATCTCTATCTCTAATCACATTGGTTTACGTAGTTTTAAATGGCAAAAAAAGCTTAAAATTTGAAGGGAATCGGTAAAATAATTCTTGAGAATAAAAAATTTTAAAATACGACTACTTTGAAACGATGTAATACAGAAAAAAGGAAGTTAACATTTACAGCTTAAACTTTCGACATCTCTAAAGCCTAAGGTATTGGAGCATATTTTATTCCTCACATTTTTTTGGATGAAAAATCTAAATTTATCAATAGGAAGAAAAAAATTCTTTTTTCAGAGATAATACATTTATGTGGCTGATTTCTGAACTTAAAATATTGTTAGCACTAATTAATTTGAAAATTTAAGGTGAATCTCTTGAGGTTTCAAGTACAAGCTTAGAAAATTGTCTTTGTTTTTTAACTATTAAGTTTTTTTAATTTTCTCTTTTACCTATACTTTAGTTTTAATCAAAATATAATTTTTCTTAAAATGGAATTTGTGTTTGTTAAGAAAGAAATTAGTTGTTTTTCTTTCTAAAAATTAGGTTTATCAAATTTTTGAGAAATTGACTATTCACAATTTAAATATATAAACTTTCGGCTTCTTCACACAGGCCTTAAAAGCACGCAAGATTGTTTCCTAGTCAGATCATAATCAAATATTAGGACGCTATCTCTCTTATGCACTATGCATTGTTATTTGTTATAAGGGGCATAAAACCTTAAATGCATGTTCTCAATAAAAAACCCAGAAAATGGGTTTAGTTACTGGGGAAAATATTAACTAATTATATTATATTAATAACCACATAAGATTTAAATTTCAAAAAAAAAAAAAAAAAAACATATTGATGTAATTCTACATTATGAACAATTATTTCTTGAGCTCTACAAATCTACTGCGTACAGTAATATAATATTTCAATCATAAATTTTAATAAAAACAATCATTTTCCAACGTAAGTACTTTCTATGTAAAAAACCTTAATTCGTAACACCCGCAGAAATAAAATTGTTCTTAGATAGAACGTCAAGAATGAAAATTGTTACAAAGATATAAATAACCAAAGATTCTAGTTTCGTTCGGAAACGGTAAAATAGTTTTGGAAAATTAAAATCGAAAAGTGAAATCGCACTTTACAAAAATTGTTACATAAGAAGATATGAGATTTCAAACCTACGATGCAGATCTGGATTTAGTATGCATTTAAGGGATAAGCCTGTAAATTGAACTTTTTTGCTTTCAAAAATTTACTCCCTCTTTCATTATTTCAGCCCGGACAAAAAGTGCGCCTAGAGGGTCCATTCGGTGGAGGAAACCAGGACTGGTACAAATTCGAAGTGGCCATAATGGTTGGAGGAGGCATCGGAGTTACCCCCTATGCATCCATTCTCAATGATCTCGTGTTTGGTACATCCACTAACAGATATTCTGGAGTAGCTTGCAAAAAGGTATGATGGAGATTCTTTTTTTCAAAAAAAGGAAATTTGCTTATCTATTATTTACTCGTTTTTTTAAATATCTAGTAATCTTTGTCATATTGACGCGAATCTATCAAATAAAACGATTTCATAATAAAGGATAAAATAAAAATACTTAGGGAACGTTTGTATCTGCATATCAAACATGTTATTAATAATATTATATGATTTATTCTACTCTGAATAGAGAAAAGAATATATCGTATTTATTCATTCTTTTGTTAGTTGAAAAATTAATTAATGATCGTGTCCGTCAACGTTTCGACAAATATCTGTAAAATATTTAACATAAAAATAAGTCCTCCACTCCCAGATAGCAAAATAAGGTTCATTTTCGCTCGGCAAAAACCTTTTAATGTTAACCTAAAAAGGTTTGATGTGCGGTTTATGTGTAAACCTTCTAACCTTGAAACAAGATCTGTGACAATCTGCTCTCTATTCTACTCACATTTCCCTAATCCAAAACCTTGGAAAACAATCTTCAATATGAAAACCTTAAATCGAGATTGACGTAGGGTTTTCAGGCGTGAAAAAATCCTTTAATTAAACTTGTGTCAAGGGGGAAATAATCTTAAATCTAGGTCATTATACGGTTTCTTTTCGCAAAGTCTTGTACACTCAGCTAAAATCCACCTTGTCACGAAATTTTAATGGACAATGCAATTTGATCCTATCTATAGTGTGATGTCAACTAAAGCGTCATTATGGACCTATGGGACAATATTTTTTAAAGGAATCTGAATGCCGATCTCTCAATAAATACTTAAAAAAATTTAAAAAAATAAATAAAAATAAAAAAACTGAATGTTTTTTATGGTCTCGAAAAGTATTGAATGACTCGCAGTGTTAAATAAAAGTTTGTAAACTTGGATGAGAATACGTTTGTTAAAGTTAGATTTTTAAATTAATGTGCCTGCTATGAGGCTTAACACTACTATTAGAAGATTATTTAATTTCTATAGTTACGTGTTTTACAAATATTAAACCCTTTAAACAAAGGGGGGGAGGTTTTTCTGATGAAAATATTAATGTAGATAAGAAATGTAATATTTTAATAAATATATCTTTAAATAAAATATATTTCTTTAAGATAAATATTTATTTACAAATAATTTTAAAACAAAAAAATTAATTAATTAAATTAAATAAATCAAAATTGTTATTGAACTCATTTAAATCTAACATACTTGTTTTCAAAAATTATTATTTCAAATTTTTGAGTTTTCAAGCAACTGGATTTTAAGTTATGAATAATTTTATCGCCATAATACTGTTACTGTTATATGATAATAAATTGAAGTTTTATTACTCAAAGCTTTAGAAATTAAAATAATTTAAAAATCTAAATCATTCAAGTAATAAAAATATTTTGATAAACGAACCTTGCTTAATCACGTTTATCGTTTTCACAATTGGAAAAGCTTCCAGGCAAATAGATAATGAGTTCAAAGAGGCTGATGTAATGAATAATCATAAACAGCTGCCTCTTCTTTAGAAGCACTTTTCCTCTTAAATGCAATAAAAATCAAGAATCCAAATTCTAATAGAAGTGTTATGATTTCAAGGAAATTCAAAGCAACACATTCCCAGTCATTTGTTAACCAGCAGCAACTGATCAATACTAATTATACAAATTAATATTCTCAGAAAAATCCCTTCACGATCCACGTACAAAAGAGAATCGTTAGCTTCACTTACAAAAAAGCGTTTAATGGTACAAAATACTTTTAGAAGATAAAAAATCGTCTGCTTTTTCATTTATTCTTTAAAGTGTTGCCAACCAAAGAAAAATAACGATTTTCATTTGTAACATCTAAGTTATATCGTGCAATTTTACGGATTTTAATTCATAATCAAATCTTGTGTTAACGCCGTTAAACATTTGTCGCAAAATTTACAAAAATAAATTAAAACACTTTCTTGGTAACAAACTATTTCGTAATGCAATAATTTCTAGATAGAGGTAGACGCGTTAATTAATTTTACATAAAATCTTTTATAGCTCGATAAATAGCTAGGGTGATGATGTAATGGATTTTTTTCTCCTCTTTTGCAGTATTTGCATATTTGTTCCTTTTTTTTAAAACCATTTTTAAAGACACTTTTCATAGTTATTTTTGATAATTTTTTATTACTTGTTCGATTTTGTTCCCGTTTTAGTCATTTTTTTAAAATCAACTTTGGCCTTTCCTTTTAAGAAAAGTTTGCTAGGGAATTAATAAATTACAGTAAATTACACATTGAATCTACGTTTTTTGCTCCAATAAAAAGTGTTGATATTGATCCAAGTTTTCAAGATACATAAGAATTTTCTTTTGAATGAAAGTCGTTCTTTCAATTTTTAGAATATTGAAAAGGGTTAGATAAATTCTGATGTTCTACTTGATTATAACTAAAGATTAATTAATTCTCATTTATCTTTATTAGGTGTCTATATACATATCATTTTATTCAAAAATCACACATTTATTTTAGTTAAAATTTTATATTTATTAAATTATTAAATACAAGTTAGTATTTAGAGTAAAAAAGACTAATGTAAAACATTGCGACGAAAATTAAAGGAATTAAAAGGCATTATTTTTTATTTTAAGGTCATTTTTATGGTTTCAAGAATTTTTAATTCATTAGCATCCTAATCCTGGTAATGAGTAATAATAATAATTATAATAATAATACACAATTTAGTAATTAAAACGAAATTTTTCCTTCTAAAGTCTAATGTCCGAGTATTCATTTAAAGTTTGAAAAAAAATTGGAGCAGTTTTCCTAAATGACTTTCCACTCTTCGAAGACTACCCCTATCCCTATTCTTTACTTCATTTTTTTATTTTTAGTAATAGTTATTATTTTATCACCGAACTGACAATTATTATTCAATAGGTGTATTTCCTATGGGTCTGTCCATCACATCGAGATTTTGAATGGTTTATTGACGTACTACGTGACGTTGAAAGAAAAGACGTCACTAAGGTTTTGGAGGTGCACATTTTCGTCACTCAGTTTTTTCACAAATTTGATCTCAGGACAACTATGCTGGTAAGGATCATTCTTTAACAATATTCCGAGAATATGAAACTGTTAAAAATGTTCATTCGAAAACTCACTTTTTTCTTAAATTATTTAGTACTATGATCAGAAACGAAATAGCTTAGCTGTTCTGTTATCTCGAAAATATATGTTCTTTATGTATAATTTCTCTTATTTTAATTTTAAAATTTTTTACGTTGTTAAAAAACAAAACATGTTTCAAAAGCTAGCAAATAAAATATATAGAAAAAGATTTTTAAAAATATTTTTAAAATATTGTTTTATATTATTATTTTATTTAAAAATAAAAAAATAAGTGCTCAACCATATAATTAAACTAATACAGAGAAATTTCTTCTGAAACTAATCATTGCCAACAAAATAAAAAGAAATCGTTCAGTATTTACTGTTTTATTATTATTTCAAAAAGAAAAATTACAGCAAATCAAAGAAAACAGGAAATTATACTAAAATTATTAAAGACCACTTGATTTATCTCAAAACCAATTAAATCGAAAACAATTTTAAAATGTGTGTTCAAAAAATGTATGAAAAAAATCTATTTACGAACGTGCACATGTCTTTTTTATTAAAAAAAATGTAGCGAAACAAGTGCGCATCTCACATATATATTTTTTTTCTTGTTTCTTTTTCTAGTACATATGTGAGAATCACTTCCAAAGAATCTCCAATCGAAGAAGCATCTTTACTGGTTTGAAAGCAGTCAATCATTTTGGAAGACCAGACATGAGTTCTTTCCTGAAATTTGTCCAGCATCAGCATTCCTATGTAGGCATAAATATTCCATATTACAATTTTCTTAATGGTATTATTAGCTCCATGGCGCCTCCCGATCATTTTACACATACCAGCTGCGATATACATATATGGCTGGTCAATACGAATTCCGCATCCGGCTTGCATCGACCACAGTGCGGACGTGAAATATACACAGTGGTAGACGGATCATGGGTTAGAGTCCCGTTGCGTCAGGCTAACCATGGTAGGTTTTCGTGATCTTCCTCTCCATGGGACGCAAATGCGGGTTAGTTTCATCAAAAAGTCCTCACAAAAGCAAATTTCTCCCCATACTTGATCCAGGAGTTCCTTTGTCTGCTGGATTGGGTTCAAAATTACAAGGCTACGTGGTTAAACATTAGCAGCCGTCAGTCCAAAAAATTCGGCCGGCAATTCAACGGCGGCTATAAAAAAAAAAAAATATATATATATATATATATATATATATATATAATATAAAATTAAATTTTAGAAAGAACTCTAATTTAAGGACATAATCGTGTGACTACGAGTTACATTTTTTCGTTATTTCACTTTGCGGCTTTCAATTCCTTTTTTTTTTTTAATTTAATTATTTAAAATAATTTTACTTTTGAAAATTTCATTTCTTTTTTTGTTTCTTTCCTTGTTTTATTTGTTTATGTATATGGTGTCCCATTATCAGACTTAGATTATAGAATGTGCCATTGCTGGGGGGGGGGGCCCTAAAGGCTTGGGGGACCCCTGTTATAGAGCAAATCAACCGAATAATTTACTACAGTAATTTTTTACCAATGTCGTTTTTGTTTAAATTATAGTTCTCGTTTAATGGATAGCATTTTAGTTTCACGTTTCGCTTTCATTTTATTGCCGTTCAATTTTTTTTCTTCTTTGCATTTTGTCATTTTATTTTGATATAATTTCGTTAAAAATAATCTGTCGCTCATTAATTTTAGTAATACAGTTGACTCGCGTTATAACGACCCCATCGGGACTGCCCCTATCTGGTCGTTATATCAAATGGTCGCTATATCAAAATGAGCAAATTTCCTTTGAAAATCGGTCACATAATGGTTTTAAACGTCATAATGCATGCATATACTATTTGTGGTATACATGTTATAAACCAAAAAAGGATAGGATGCATACAAAAATAAAACGTAATGACATTTTAACAATTGAATTACAACTGTTAACACTTAAGAATTTTATTTTAAAGTACAGATTAAAAAACTTAGTTTGACAGAAAAAAAATCTAGTTTCTAATGAATTAATTTTTTGATGTACATAATTTGCGGTATATATAACGAATTTTTTTAATGTACATAATCTGCAGTATTATAAAGAAGAGTAAACCGAGGAACATAAACGAGGCTTCATTAGACGAAGACATTAATTTTTTGATGTGCATTAATTTGTTGAAGTGACATGTTAAGAGGACTTAACATATGTGTGCTTGTTCAAGGTCAACCATTCAACCCCACTTTCCAATAGGAAGTTAGAAAAGAGCGGTGTTCAAATTCAGAGAGGGTCGTTATATTAAGAGTTGACCTTTTTTACGGTCGTTATAGCAAGAGTAAAATAACGTTATTTTCTATGGATGTGAATTGGGACTCCTTAACAGGGTCGTTATATCATGTTGGTCGTTCTATCACAGGGTCGTTATAACACGAGTCGACTGTATTTTTTTTTTTTTTTTAAAAAGCTACGTATCTCATTTTTTATTGTGCCATTAAACTGTATGTTCAAATTTATAAGTTACACATTTTTGAAATTATGTATTTACAAGATATTATGTATTTATATTTCTTATATTACAAACTAATTCATCTTTACATTAAATACTCTATTTATCCTGTTTCCTCCAACAAATGAGAAGGTGATTCAATTAAGTCGTCCATTCACTTACTTCCCGTGTTTCGATCATTATTTTTGTATTCTAAGTATCCTTTAAAACTCTCTTTATATTGGAATTAAAACGTTTAGAAAAAGAGTATTACGGACGTTATTCTTAACAAACATTAACATTCTAGAGTAACACTTGTCATAGATATGCGTAATACACAGCAGAATATTAAACAGTACTAACAATTACTTACGATATCTAATATCGATACTAATTACTAATAATTACTAATATAATAATTAATCATAATTACTAATATCGATTTAAAGAGGGATTTGTTTCCTAACTTTATTCCAATCATTTTCAAATTAAACTTTAATGTTATGAAACTAAGTGTATAATAAAAAAATACATTGTCATATATTTTTGTCAGCTTAGTTCCAATGACGATAACTTAATTGAATCAGCAGTACAGATCTGAAAATTTATGCATAAAATCTCAATTAATTGTAAAGAATCTGGTATTTGAAACAGAACATCGAAATAATACTAACATTGCCTTTATTCTATACAGATTATGCTTTAAAGAATAATTCCAAATGCGATTGACAATTTTAAAAACAATCTAGCGCTGTCTGTAATTAATTCAATATTAACGCACATCCATCCAAATATTTTCCATGAAACGCACTTAATAATAAATTTTAAGTAAAAATTCCCTAGTTTCATTAGCAGCCGCTACAAACCCTACAATACAGATATCCCTATAGCTAGAAGAATATAGATATCCTTATAGATAGAAGGATATAGATATCCTTATAGATAGAAGGATATAGATATCCCTATAGATAGAAGGATATAGATATCCTTATAGATAGAAGGATATAGATATCCTTATAGATAGAAGGATATAGATATATTATAGATAGAAGGATATAGATATCCCTATAGATAGAAGGATATAGATATCCTTATAGATAGAAGGATGTACTTATAGATAGAAGGATATACATATCCTCATAGATAGAAGGATATACATATCCTTATAGATAGAAGGATATAGATATCCTTATAGATAGAAGGATATAGATATCCTTATAGATAAAAGGATATGGGTATGCTTATATAGATAGAAGGATCTAGGCATGCTTATATAGATAGAAGGATAAAGATATTCTTATAGATAGTCCTTATAGATAAAGATATCCTTATAGATTGTCCTTATAGATAAAGATATCCTTATAGATAGCCACTAAATTCATTAAATTTGAAATTTATAAAACTTCTCAATTCTATATTTATTATTTCAGGTGAGCAAAGTTGGGGTATTCAGCTGTGGTCCTTCTGCACTGACGAACAGCGTAAGCGCTGCTTGCCAAAGCGTCAACAATCACCGCCGCTTGCCTTATTTCTTACACCATTTCGAAAACTTCTAACGGAAACAGGAATCAACGTATTTCCTGATTTCACTGTGGTCAGTATTTGGCGACCAAGCTACCCAAAAAGCCCATAAGGACGGAACGAGTTAATACGGCATTTAACAGGATTATGACATGCGTAATACGGCAGCTAAACACTTGGTTTATATGCGTAATATTGATATAAACTGTGACACTTTGTTTCTAGACACCAATGAATTTCATTGTGACACCAATAAGATCTGGCTTGCTTCTGAAAGCATGTAATTTTATAAATAAAAATTATTTAAAATATGAAGTCAGTGGATTTATTCTGTGTTGATAAAGCTAAAATGATTTTTAGATGTTTTTGTATATAGTTTTAAAAACTTAAATAAACATCGATTATGAAATTAGTTACAGTGCCTTGTTGGCAAAAGAGTTTCTTCGTATCTTGAGTTTGATTGTATACCGACCTGCACTTTATTTATAAAATAAAAATGTAATTTATATTTTAGGATTCTAAGAGAACTTTTAGCTCAATGGTGTTTATTCTATTTTTAACCAAATTCATTTGTTTAATCGATCATGATTGTATCGTGAAATAAAAGTTTATTTATTGAGAAAATTACATTGTCAGCAAAATCGACTTTCATCCTTATTAGCAACACTTAAACTTGCAAATACTTAACTAGTTTCTATTGCACGTAATTCAATATTAAATTTTGAGTATAATTAAAAAAAAATTTATAACTCTAAACGCAATAATAAAAAATTACTTGCTACAATCATAGTTAGTAATATAGAGGTTAAAAATTGAATCAAAACAGTGAAAAATTTATCTCTTTTATTTATTATCAATACAAAAAAATATGTATTTTGTACTTATGTAAGACCATGCTCTCTTCTGCACGGTCCTAAAATTTTAAAAATTAAAATACAGCAGGAGTTTCAGATTAAAACTAACTTCGAAAGCTTTACTTAAAATTATTAAATTATTATTAAATTTTACAAAGAGAATTTTGCGTCTAAATTTGCGTTACATCAAATTGGTGAAAAAAATTTCCCGAATCGATAAATTCATTTTATTGAATATTTTCCAATATTATTTAGATTTGATGCAATTCTAAAATTGACTTCAGAACTTCAAAAAGAAAAAAAAGTGCATCGAGTCATTCATTGCCATTCGTTTCGTTTCATTCGATTTTGTCATTCGTTACGAGAAATTATGACTGTCCCTGATATTTTTTTTCTTTCCTTTTCCTGTGAAACATACTTTTGCGTATCTCCCCCCGCATGTTTGTGATACGGTCATACGTAAGATACGAAGAGTATCATGTGTTACACCACGTACTATAGAAACAATTGAAATTTTTTTCATTAATGCTAAAATCATTCTTGAAACATTTAACAAAATAAATTTGTATCACTTTTGTTCGACCTATTTCAATTTTCAAAAACTTCAAAGAACAACAATTAATCACAAATTAACTTTCTCCTTAAGAGACTGGTTTCGAAAGCATCTCATTCACTTTTGTTATTTTTTAAAATTCTTCCTTACATTACAATTTTTTTTTTTAAATTTGAAATGTTTTTTTTTAATATTGTTATGATCAGCCATTATTTTATAATAGGGAGGAGAAGGAATGCAGGTTTTTCTCATTTTTAGGCGATGGCAAAAGGTTGAGAGGAAAGTAAGCTTGTTTATTTATTTATTTTTATAAACCCGCTTTTTAAAGAGATATTATTATGATTTCAAAGAGGTTTATTAGGATTTTAAATATGTATTTAAGAGATCTTTTTCCCTTACATATTTTTAAAGTAACTTTTCCTTTTCTGCGTGTCTTGAGTTCACATTTCAGTAGCATTTTTTTTTACGAGAACATGCTTTTAACTTCTTCCTTCTAAAAAAAATACGGCTCCATAGACGTTATTAATTTTAAAATAGTTCAAATCATAAATTCAAAATTCGTATAAAAAGACGAAATATTTCTAAAAGATCACCTTGAAGGTGAAATTACTCAGAACAATTAAAACAATCGAAACATAACGTTCCTCTTTAGCACTGCTATTTAAGTTGCCCCTGTCTTTTTTTATTATCGAAATGGCGATTTATATTTCCGTTATTAATATTGTTAATTTTTAATTAATCATAACGTTTTGCTCTTTACAGAAAATCGAATGCTCGGTTTATCCTTTGTGTCAATAGCTTTATGCGTTGTTTTTCAATATTCTAGTAAAAAAAAAGAAGAAAAAAAAAGGTTCAAAAACGTTTAAACATAAAAAAATAATATTATTTGTAATAAATAATATTTTATACATATATATTCCTTTTTTTCGGAATTTTTCTTCTTCCGGATTCTTATTATTTTTATTTAATCATTATTTTTCTTTTACCCCTTTTTTCATTGTTCTGTAATTTCTTCCATGTTTTCTCTACATTTTGAACTTATTTTATGAGTTCTATTTACTTGCAGCTTATGAGCAGTAAATAGAACTTATTGTTTTTCTTCATTTACTTCCTGTTTTTTTTATTTTTTTTTTTATTTTTTATTTTTTTTTTTTTTGTATTTAATTAATATGCTATATATATATCGAATATTTTTTTAATTCTTATTTAAATAAGTTTTTATTTGCCCCTTTCGGTGGTCTTAACCCTCTTTTTTTTATCGGCCTATAGTCAAGAGCTCAACACATGTCTGCACGCCACTGATCGCCCATTTATGATGATGAAATTTTGCAATTCAGTTCACGGAACGCGAGTGAGGCAACCGCCACAGCAGATGAATAGCCAAATGTGGTGCAAGCAGCAGCAGCCGCGTGTTGTGAACTTCTTCCGCTGTGCGTTCCCATGCAGGCCCTTTTCTTCTTCTTCGTGAGAGGTCAATGATGTGATGAACTCCATGCCTACTCAATTTGGAAACAACAATCGCCCCGCAACACTCTTTAATTCTTTTCTTTTTTATCATTATTATTATTCATATCTTATAAAACTATAATACACTTCACATCGGCTTCATATTTTTTTTAGGCTATGTTGTTTTTACGATAAACTAGGCTTTTTGTCCTTTATGGCAACCAAATAAGGCAGACTGCAATTTATAGGGCCTCGTTTTCTTGAAAACAATGATTTTTTGAGTTAACAAAATTTAAACAATTATTACGGGAATCGCAATTTTTTAATTGCAATTTCATAATTTGAAATTTTTAATTGCAAATTTTTGCTTTCGAACATAGAACAGTAATTCCCATACATTTTGTAAAAAAGAAGAAAAAAAAGTTTAAAAAAACTCAAAAAGTTTACTAAGCCCCATTTTTCTTGAAAACAGTAATTTTTTTAAGTTTACAAAATTTAAATAATTTTAACGTGAATTGTAAATTTTTAACAGTAATTCCCAAAAATTTTGTAAAAAAATGAATAAAAAAGTTTACAAAACTCTTAACGTGAATTGTAATTTTTAGCATTTATTGCTCTAAGGCATTTAACAGTAATTCCCAAACATTTTGTAAAAAATAAGGAAAAAAAAAGTTTTCAAAACGCTTTGCAGAAAGTTTACAAAACCCCATTTTCTTGAAAATAGTGATTTTTTAAATTTTCAAAATTTAAATAATTTTAACACGAATTGTTATTTCTAACATTTATTGCTTTAGAACTTTGAACAATAATTCCCAAACATTTTGTAAAAAAGAAAAAAAAGTTTACAAAAACTTAAAAAGTTTACAACGCCCCATTTTCTTGAAAACAGTGATATTTTTTAAGTTTACAAAATTTAAATAATTTTAACGGGAATTGTAACTTATAACATTTGTTGCTTTAGAACGTAGAATATTAATTCCCAAACATTGTGCTTGTTTTCAAAAACTAAAAAAAAAATCTTAAAAAATAAAAAAACTTAGCAAACTATTTTTGAAAAATAACTGCTGAATATTAATATATAAGTAAAAAATATAATGACAATTATACATATATTATATGCAGGGGTTTGTCTAGCGAAGTTAATTTTATAATAATAATTTGTCGATAAATATAAATATGCACGCTTTACTTCTGCATTTAAACAATGAGTTTAGCGAACTTAAAGGTTATTTTATTTTTTCTACTGGTTTTGTCTGTATCTATTTTTTTAAAATGCTATTTCTTTGACAGCGCGTGCTTTAATTTTTAACCATGGTTTTAATCAAGAAAATATCACAATTTCGATACCGGGCCCGAACTGCATAACGCCGGAAAAAGGTGATTGTTTACAAACCATTCCTTCAAAATTTGTAGAATGTTAAGAAAGAACACGATGCAATAAAATTACGAAACCAATGTTGCCAACGTCAAATAGCGACTTTTTTTTCCCTAGAAATTTTCTCATCGTTTACCAGCATACTTTTTATTTTATAAAATGGTAGAAAGATAAGTACGTAATTTTTTCGATTCCCTGTTTTACACTCTACGTTTTTTAGATTTCATCAATGGATTGTCAAGTCGAATTCGATTTGATTTTAAATTTAATTCATAAAATATAGGCAAATTGTATAAAGCAATAAAATTAATGCTACGATAATTTTGAACCTTGCCGTGTTTTCGATTACCTTCCGGCCTTCTTATTTTAAATAATAAATACGAAATTAAATCATACTGTGCAATTTTAAGGAAAGAAAAAAGTTGGCGTCATATGCAACGAGATGATCAAATCCTCCTGGTAACCCTGGCGACGATATGTTGGCGATACAAGAGTGGGTGTTTTTGTGATGTTGGCCGTGGGAAAGTGAGATGCGTAATTACGGTTGCTCTCTCTCTAAAAGTGTGTTGTTATTCTCTTTTGAAAGATGAGCGACATGGATTCCGAGTGTGATGATGTCTTCACTGAGGATTTAAAGTGTTATTCCTCTTCCACTGATAGTAAAAAGTATGTTAACACTATTTTCTTATTTATATATATAATATAAATATATTTATATATATTATAAATATATATATATATATATATATATATATATATATATATATATATATATATATATATATATATATATATATATATATATATATATATATATATATATATATATTAGTATTTCATGCACTTCTAGTAATTTTAAACTTCACATTACCTTGTTTTTAAATAGAAAAGATCATTGTTAGAATGTTAATTATTTTAAAAGCAACTTCCTGCTTACCCGTTAGCTCATAGCATAGAAAAATAATCAGTATTTTATGTAAATTTATAAAAGATTAGAGATAAAAACTTAGTTGAAAAAGGCAATACCTGACTTTGCAAATGCATTCATTCATTTAGAGTTTTAACTTATGACTTTTGTGTACCCATTCTAAATTTTTCGTAACGCTGTGAACCAATAATAAAGAAATGAATGTTTTTTTTACTAAAAAGAAAATTGCACAAAAGTTAAAAATCACAACTGGCTGTTGACACCACTAATTATTAACTGTTAACTCTGCAAAAAAGTAACCAATAGAAAAATACGTAATTGTAAATTTCCACGGCTTGCTTTGCTTTTGAATTAAAACTTTTGAAATTTTCGTTTGTTGCAAGATATTTGGAATAAGAACGCGTAACCCCGCTAACCTGTTGCCTTACCCCTGGGGGTACGCGTACCACACTTTGGGAAACACTGATTTAGAGTGATGAAATCTTGTATTCCTGCATTACTTTTAAACCAGTTTTTCATGCTTTTGTAAATTTATTTGAGGATAAATTTACAGCTTTTCCAAATTTAACTTTGTTTTTATTGTTTGTTACATCTTTTTATTGATACGAATCCCCCTAACTTATTCATTTTGTAATAATATTCATTAGTATTTAATATAACAATGACGGCTGACCGTCAAAAACTTGAATGCATGTCAAAATATTACTAATCCTAGTTTTAATAATATCTTTTGTTTTTAAACACAAAAAAACTAAAAATTTAAATTTTTCGATACAACTTTGCATTAACCAAATTTAAAACAATAATTTTTCTCTCCTTTACTCTGCATAATATCTATATCTATAATATATCTATATCTATAATATATCTATATAATATATCTCTTTAATATATCTATAGCTTAGAGTAAATAACATTTTCCTTCCTAAATGTTTAAAACTCTTACCATGCAGCCTATAAGACTTTGACATATATGTATCATGTGCGTCGCAAAGGTCCAAGGGGGGGGGGCACGAAATTTCAATATGCAGTCACAATAACTATCTAAATTTCACCCATTAAAAAAAAATCCTTATGCCTACATATATCAAAAAAATTAATTTTTCATATCTATCTCGTTTTTAACTTTGATGAATTTAAATCGATGATAATGATTCATAAAAATTGTCTTTATTTGTATGAAATATTGAGTTGAACTTTAAGAGATTTCAAATTATTTAGGGAGACTCCCACGCCATCGTGACCCATGAGCTATATCTTCCGCATTAGCAAGAAACTTCAATTCATCATTGTTCCCAATCACATAATCATGTAAAGTCTTTGAAAATTATTTTGCATTTTGTTAATGCATATAGTGCTTAAAAATATTTTTTCAGTGCTTAAAAAGTACTTAAAAGGTGTTTATTTTTTGTTGAAACGTTTGGCTACGCTACCTGTTTTACACATAGTGGTTTTAAATATCATTTTCACTAACTTTTTCAATTTAGATGGTATTTCAAACTCCTCCATAACTTCAAATTATTTATCTCTGATTGATACTAGCCATTGTCCCGCAGTGGACTGATCGTTAAGACACGTTCCCAGCAGATCCCCGAAGTCAAGCATCACTGGCTACGGTCAGTGTGCGGGTGGGTGACCACTTGGATCAGTCTGCTTAGGGACCGAGGGTGTGCGGTATTGGTCCTCGTTAAACTGTGCTACCGTAAAGTGCTCGACTTCGCGCGCAGGTCGTCGGGCTACCGAAGCGGGGGTGCCATCCCCTCCGCAGAGGATCAAAATTGTGATGGCATGTCTTCGGATCATCCTCCGGGATGTTTCCCAGACCGTCGCCAATAGCCCATTGTGCAGCTCTAGTGCGACGTAAATTAACAACAATACTAGCCATTAGCATCGAAGCTGCTCAGTTTTTGAAGGGGGTGAAATTAAATTACACAGTCACAATAGTTCTCTAATTTCGTTTTTTTCTTAAATGTCCATAATACCTAAGAAAACGAAATTATTTTTATATATTTATTGTTTTCAACTTTAAGGATTTTAATTGGATAATTCACGAAAATTTTCTTTATTTGTTTGAAAGACTGAGGGGCACTTTCTAACTATTAAAGGGGGCATAATATCAAGATTCCGATCTACCAACGACCTCCATGATATCATCACATGCTTGTTTAAAGTCTATAAGCAAATGGTGCATACTAATGTCAAATTCGTGGCATTTCATAATTCCTCTACAGATATATTTATCTTTCTTTTTGTGAATGTGACGAATGATAGCATAGTTACATTCAGTGAACATAATTTCATTTTTTCGTTACATCAGTTGGAAAACTATGGATAATAGTACTTGTCTAACATTTTGGCTGGAGTTGTGGTGGCTCAGGGGATAGAGCATCCGCATTCCAACGAGGTGAACCGGGTTCGAATTACAGCGATGGCTGTTGACTGATGACTATGCGTATTCCTAACGTATCCTTATGTTCTATACCCACCGACCACAGTGCTGACGTAAAATATCATAAGTGGTTGACGGATCATGGGTTAGAGGCATGTCATCGATCCAACAGTGTTAGGTTTTCATGGTTTTCCTCTCCATGTAACGCAAATGCGGGTCAGTTCTATCAAAAAGCCCTCCACACAAGAAAATTTGTCCTAAATACTTGATCCAGGAGTTCCCTTGTCTTCTGAATTGGGTTCAAAATTACAAGGCTACGAGTCGAGAAAAGCGAATTGAAAACTTTTTGCACACAATTATAAAATTCGTTTTTCCAAAGATAATTCCATGCAAAATATAACTTATAGTAAATATTTATTTTTTTAACATTTTATTTAATAATGGTCCGAAACTTTTGAATTGTAAGGCATACAGTTCTTTGCGTCATTTTGACGAACATAATTTTACATGATAAAATACAAAATTTGAGCAAAAATTGGTCGAATATTTCCTGGGAAATCGAATTTTAAGTATTTGACTTTTTTGAAATTTAATTTCTTATGAGCTATTCTACCGATTTCGCTCAAATTTTGTATTTTATCATGTTAAATTATATTCTTTAAAATGATGCAAAAAACTGTACACCTTACAGTCTTTTTCGTCTATTATTAAATAAAATGATAAGAAATAAATATTTACTAAAAGTTATTTTTCCATGGAATTATCTTTGGATATACGAATTTTATAATTGTGTGGAGAAAAAAAATTTCAATTCCCTTAAAAATTTCGCGAGATAAAGCGAAATACGTAAAGAAATAAAATTAGCATTAAGGGGTTAAAACTTATGAAAGCTCTCCTGACCACACTATTGGTCAAATATTTCCTAGATCCCCTATATTATGGGGGTCAGAAATCTCAATCCGTCGAGAAAAGGTATGTTTATAAGGAGAAAGTATGTTTTTGTGTCTGATTTTGTAGCTTAAAATATCATATGTACTTATTAACTAGCTTATTTCAGGCCAGCCCCTTGAGCCATTAAGATGAGTCTTAGAGCGCGAAGATTCGATTATTAGATCAAAAGTTATTCAGGGTTGTCCGTATTTTTTTCTTCTTACAGACTTTTTATTTTTATGTAGAGTTGTTCTGATAGTCATGTCATTACTACACTTAAAATCAATTAGTTTTCTCCTATTGTCATTACTTACGTCGTGCTCGCTTTCATCTCCAATTGTGGGTTGTAAGACCTGTTCTCACCCTACTTTAGAATTCATGTCACCCAAAAGAATAAGATCGTGTGTGTCGGATACCTGTTACTCAGGGCTGATTGTGCTCCGGAAAAAATCCGGATTTCCAGAATTTTCGCTAACAGTAATCCGGAAGTTTCCGGAGATCGTAGTGCCAGACATTTTAAAAAAATCATTAATCACAGAAGTTTCCGGAAATCAAATTTTTATAGGTGGAACTTAAAAACACAGTTTATTTTATTTGTTTGTAAGGGAGAGCTAGAGAGATACTTTATAAGCTTATATTCATGATTAATATTTATTTTTTATCAGTAAATAGTTGTTATAATCATAATTTCAAGAAAGAAAGACTTATTTGTAAATTTTAATTACTTCTCCAGGTCATCGTAGGTATGTGTAAATGGTATAGGTATGTGTAAAATTTTAAATATATTTTAAGTAAACTACAAAATATTGAGAAATAGGAAAAAAACCTTGTTTAAATTGTTTTCTAATTTTTCAATTTAAACTGTTGTTTTTTTTTAACTCCTGAAATTTTCCGGAATTTTGACTTGGGCTCACAATCACCCCTGATATTAATTCATTCGCTGATATTATTTGATATATGTCGATATCTGCTGAGGATAGATCAGACGAAATATCAGTGACAGATATTAAATGAGAACGAACTGTACCGGGAGTGGCACTGAACCTTAAAAAAACATCAGTGTAGGGCAGTGATTCTCAAGCACTGTGCCGCGGCACTTTTGTGTGCCGCCAAATATTCGAAATGATACATTAAAAATTATAATGCTTTTTTTTATTGCGAGTAAAGTTTAAATTTAAGAAAAGTGTATATATAATACTATTATATATATACTTTTTTATAATTTTTCCACGCCTTAACTACGTGAACATCTTTGTCGGCGACTGTCTTGTCTCTGAAAATCTTAAAATAAGAAGGAAGAGTTTAAATTGTCTTTGACAAAAAATTTTGATATAAGTAGAAAACTTAATGACTATTAAAATTATTAATTAACAAAAGCAAGCAAGCTGAGTATTAACTTTCAAACGGAAATAAAAGCTAATCGTTAAAGTAAGCTATGCAGTTTATAATTCTAAAAACAAATTAACAAAAGATAACTAACAAAAATAAGCTAACAATTAATAATTAGCAATAAAACTAATTAACAAGAAATCACAAAAAAATAACAATTAATGTAAAAAACTAACAGTTAATAACAATAGAAAACAAGATAACAAATAATAATTAGCAATAAAACTAATTAACAAGAAATCGCAAAAAAAAAATAATTAATGTAAAAAACTAACAATTAATAACAGTAGAAAACAAGCTAACAATTAATAACTAGCAAAAGATATAAAAAACTGTTGCTAACTAATAAAAAATTAGTCGAAAGAAATAATTAATTCCTTAATAAACGTGCTTTTGTTGTACATATTATTTTATTTCACATGCAATATTATTATCACAAACTATTTAACACAGTGTATTATAGGTAAGTAAACAACTTTTAAACTAATTTTTTTCATTGTGTGCCGTCAAATTTCGAAATCGTTAAAAGTGTGCAGCCGCAAAAAAAGGTTGAGAATCACTGGTGTAGGGTATACCGGGCAAATGTATAGCGGGCAGTAAACCTTAAAAAACATTGATGTAATGCATACCGGGCAGTGGTATTTAACTAGACCTAGTATATATATTTTGGACATTTACCAAAGCGACTTTGTGATTGTTCACCAGTTTAATGCAACAACCATCACAGTAAAATATATCTGTACTACTGGGCATTTTTCTTGTACAAGATTCTATTATATTCCGTATAGTTTTTCCTCCGTGCTGGCCAAAGCTTAAGGGCTGCATATTGACTATTTAGCATGATGGGGTCTTAACGTGCTGGACCCTAGCACAGAGCTGGAGATGACACGTAAACTGAGTCACTGAAACTTTATGTATTGAAATTACTCCTTAAATAGACTCGATTCTCTCTGAGAATAAATTACGATAAATGGAGAAAAGAGTGTAAACAGATGGAATATTTCTATTATTTATCCCTTTCTCTGTAAATTTTGCCAAATGGGCAAAACTCTGTTATATATGTAGTAACGAAACAAAGAGCTAGAGTGTGGTAGGTTTCAAGATTTCAAAATGGCAGAAAAGCAGCTTTATAAATATTTGCTTAATTGCAACTTTCGACTATTTTTTATTTATCGTCTTCAACAATAGAAAACAACTGTGTTGTGAATAAATATGCTTATTAGATATTTTAATAGTCACTTTTTATCTCGACCTTTCATTAATTAGCTTAAAAAGAACAATGACTGCGTGCAATATACTTTAAAGCTTTCACAGTTCTTAGAAAAACTCAGTAGTGGCACTATTAAAGTTACGTTAATGTTAGCAAGAAATTCCTTTTTTTTTTATAAGATGCGTTTACACTAACTACAACGTTTAAATGTGTAGTTCGCAAACAGATGTATTTTTTTATACAAAAAGAAAATACCTAACGATTGTCACAAATGGTCGAAGTTTGTTTCCAATTCGTAGCCATTGTTAGAATTTCATTAAACAACATTCTTATAAAGCTTGCTGTGATAACCCTTACGGAAAAATCGAGGCATTTTTGTGGTATAAATGAGTTATTTTTCAAGGGTATAACGGAGGTAGTTATTTAAGTAAGTTGTTAGATTGAAAAGGGTGCAAATGAATACCTCAAATATACCTAAAATATACCTTCAGAAGTATATATGAAATATATCAACCTGAGGTGTTTCATTTTACATCTGTGGAGAGGTAGATATTTATTACTTTAAGGTTTTCAACCTTAGGTTATTAACCTGATAGTATATATTTTACACTTGTGAAAGTATTTATTCAACAACCTAAGGTGTTTCATTTAACACTTCAGGTTATTATAACTCTACTTCAGGTGTATTTTTTTGACAGTTGGAAAGGTAACTTTTTACTAACCTTTGAGGTGTATTGTGTTCGACTTAAGCTAATTATTTATTACCTCAAGTATCTATTTTCATGTTGTTAAAGAAAGAGTTTTTGCTTAATTGGAACATAGTTTAGTTATTAAATCTAATTTAATATTTACAAACCGGAAATGAGTTATAGATTCTTATTATTTTTAAAGTGTTCGTATAGTGCCAATTAATTGAGGTCAGCTAAGTTTGTTTCACTTTGCCATAAATCATTAAAAGGTTTAATTTGTTTATTGGTCGTGGTGGTAAAAGTCATTATAAATCAAAATTCAAATTATAAATTTATTATTTATTCACCCTTTAAACCGGGTGTCATTTATGTGTACATTTATCATTCATCAAACTAAACATTTTTAAAATTATTTGCTCAGGACAATATTTTTTTAATAAACAACAAAATTTTCAAGTTAAATAAGAGTTAGAATTCAAAAACAACGAAATTGTACAGATATGTATGTTAGCGAAAACAGCACTTCATGAGGGGACACACTGTCTGCTAACACACTGGAACCTTTCTGTAGTCAGTGGTTAAACCAAAAACTGACAGTGCCCCGAGTACCCATTATGGAAAAACTAAATAAAAAATGCCTCAAAAATTCAAATAGTGAAATAAATATTCAAAGCCCCCTCTGTGTTAGCAGACAGTGTGTCCCCTGAAGTAGTGCTGTTTTTGCTATCATACATATAGTTTGTCTAAAATAAGAACTCCTCCAGACATTCGTCTGGACCTGTGGCGGTGACTATGGTAACGAGATATGACTATTTCAAGTAGGGGTGAGGGGTCGACATTTTGTTTTGCTTGTTTTTTGATTCTAACTTTTTATTTAAATTGTTCACATAATAATTTGCTTTTAGCGCTTTTCCATTTTGACTTAATAGTTTAAGGAGTTTTTTTTCTTAAAATTTGTTTAAATTAATTTCTTACTAGCCTCGATTGCATTCTGAATATTTTATAATATTCTCAAAATTGCTTTATTTCACGTTACCAGCTGCAACTTCCGCTACTTTCCGTATTCGCTATTTTTTTCCGTAGTTTGTAGTGCATTGCGCCACTTTTCAAAAAAAGGTAGTGAATAGTGCGATAAGAAAAAAGGTAGTTTGTAGGAAACAATGAAGTTTGTAGGTAAATAAAGAAACAATGTTCAAACGCAAAAAATTTTTTGTATCTCATTGGTGCTACAAAAGAACGATTTTTTGAAGAAGTAAAAAGATTTAAAAAAATATATACATCCAAATTAGTTTATGTATTATTCAAAATAAAGATAAACACTTACATTTTTAATATGAAAAACACTAGAAATGGTTGAAAATAATAAATAGTAAGCTTTTTTGGCATATTTATAAAAATTGTCCACACCAGCCCAATGACCCACAACTCTGAGCTGATTTTTTTAAATTGCAGTGAAACAGTTTTCGACTTTGTTCTCAAATGATTTATTTTATTTAGTGGTCCTGAAGATGATGGCAGGCACTCAATGAACAGAAAACGGAGACGTGGGGTAAGTAAAAAAATTTTTTTTTATGTTTTTAATTCAGATAGAAATATTTGCTTCTGTCGCATCAAGAATATTAATCAGCCAATAAATTATCCGTGAATCATAATTTGAATTGCTGCTTGTGACTTCGACAACTTCGTTTGATTTTTATGATACAGGGTAAGTAGCGTTTTTAAAAAGTGCTTATTTTTTATTTACGTTTTTTAAAAGCCTTTAAGGGTGTTTTTTTTTTATTCTGGGTTTGTAATTATATTTTTTTAACATATATTTGCAAACAAATGTAATATAATTAGTATAATTGTTTGCTTAATTTTCTATCTATTAAAAAGAGTTTCTTTGCCGTGTTGATTGACGTTCTAAATTACAAAAATTTTCTTTGTAATATTTATCAGAAAGTAGTTATTTTATCATGGTTATGTAAAGTTTTTAAAAGTGCTTTTGAATTTTATTGATTTCATGTTTATAAATTAAGAAGTTTAAACAATAGAAAAAATAATTTTTATTGCTACACAGATCCTAATTCTGATTTTTTTTTTTTTTTTGGATAGTGATTAAAAATATTTTTTGAGTGCTTAAAAAGTATTTGAAGGGTGTTTATTTTTTGTTGAAAAATCTGGCTACTGACCCTGTAATAGTATCGAATGGAAGTAAAAATTCGGTGCTGCGACGTAAATAAAATACCTTCCTTCATTTTTCCACTTTTCGAAGGTTGCTTTGCGTTTTATGTTTCAAATCACATCTGTTTTCCCTATTCACGTCTCGCGAGTCTTGAGAATAAGCGCTTACTTTCAAGCCCTCGAAACATGTCTCCTTTTATTACTTTTTTCATAATTTTTAAAACGAATGAAGTATTTATTCCGTTGTTGTTTTTAAAGGTAATCGAAAAAAGAAGAAGGGATAGGATAAACAATTCTCTATCTGAACTGAGGAGACTTGTTCCTGCTGCCTATGAAAAGCAGGTTTGGAAATTCATTTTTCTCCTCAAAAATGATACATCCTTATTACATCATAATTAACAATTTGTATTTATTTCCTTTTAAAGGGTTCGGCGAAGTTAGAAAAGGCAGAAATACTCCAGATGACTGTGGATCATTTGAAACTAATGCATTCAAGGGGTAATTATTAAAGAAATTTTGTTCTCTAAAAAGGTGTTTTCTATATGAATGTAAACAACAACTATGTCGAGTTCTCGATCTGCTTTATTTCCGGTTAAAAAGTATGCAGCTGCTTACAACAGCTTATTCAGCGAGGCGACATTTTCAAACAGATAATTTTGTCTTCAATAAAAGAAATAATTTCTGAGCTCAAATCTGCTGTACTTCATAAGATATTAATGCTATTAAGTAATTCTGGTAATTTTGAAGCGAAAATTTGTTTTAGTTATTTAAAAATGCTTTGTTAAAAAATGCAACATGGTTGGTAGATCAAGAAAGAACTCGCTTTTTTGGCAGTCCCATTTTGGCCTTTTTTTTACTTGTTTGTTACCGTTTATTCTTGTTGCAATCCGTGCACCATCATACGGTAGTGTTAGCATATTGTTCTAGCAGTGAGGTTACAAATTAATATTTAGGTTTAAATTTCGAAGTTGGTATATTGTTGACAAGGTAAGGAGTATTTTATAACGATTCTTTTTTCAGGTGAAGATTCTTGTGTCTTGAAATGGCATGTCTTCAAATGAAGATTCTTATGTCTTGAAATGACGTGTCTTCAAATGAAGATTCTTATGTCTTGAAATGACGTGTCTTCAAATGAAGGTTCTTATTACTTGAAATGACATGTCTTCAAATGAAGATTCTTATAACGATTCTTTTTTTAAAAGCAAATAACAAATCTGGTAACAAATACACGTATACGAGAAATACTACCCAAGATAGTCTCAAAACACAATGATCACGCTGTTATCCAAATTGGTTTCAAAATTAGCCAGAAACCCGGAAGTACAGTCAGCAAAGAGCTTGCAGTGCACCCTCGAGTAGAAAACACCATCCATTAGGAATATATACAGACGCATTGTTTCGATATCTTCAGAGGCCACTCGATCGATTCAAAATATTCTTTCAGAAATAAATTGATGTTTACTCTAGTCAGCAAGATACAAGCTTGTCACCCAATAAGAATTTTAAATATAAAGCGATATTCTTGTAGATTTTCTTAGATTTTTCTGACAAAATTAAACAGTTCTGACAAACCTATACAGTTTTGCAATTGTTGTAGTTCATTTACGTCGCACTAGAGCTGCACAATGGGCTATTGGCGATGGTCTGGGAAACATCCCTGAGGATGATCCGAAGACATGCCATCACAATTTTGATCCTCTGCGGAGGGGATGGCAACCCTGCTTCGGTAGCCCAACGACCTGCACGCGAAGTCGAGCACTTTACGGTAGCACAGTTTAACGAGGACCAATGCCGCACACCCTCGGTCCCTACGCAGACTGATCCAAGTGGGTCACCCACCCGCACACTGACCGCAGCCACAGTTTTGCAATTAGCAGTTTTTTTAAAAGGTTGTTTAGTACTATCAAGTCTCGTAAGATACTGCTACTGTTCAACTATTCTGAAAAGCCGGACCAGCTGGAGGCGATAAATAAACTAAAGCTTCAAAAGATTTTTATAATTTTTCATTGTTATGTTTAAACTAAAAGATTTTATGTAAATAATAGGAATTAAAGTTATTCAAACGATTTTTCGCTTTAAAAAAAACCAAGCTTGTTTTTTTTATAAAACCGTTTGGTTTACACCATGATTTAAACTGTGGTTTAAAACATAGTTTAAATCACATTGGTTTGAAGTTGCCAACCCTTATCATGTGGGTAACCCTACCGAACTTTACAAATGAAAGGGCGTTTGGCAACTGTGTTGTAAAATTTTGCATGAATTGAATGAATAAAAAAAAAGTTTTCTAAAATTAAAATAAATTTTGAAATGATTTTACCTTCAGTTTATGAATTAAGCACAAATCATCATATGTTAACTGTAAAAACTTATATTGAATTCAAAAATAAATCAAGATTTCTTTTATTTTTATTGTTCCGAATTTTAAATTAAAAAAATTATGATTAAAAAAAATATTTCAACATAGATATGATTGTTTATTAACTATTTTATATTGAATTCTGGAAAAAATTAAGGTACAAATTTCAATGGAAAACAAATAATTATACAGGAGAGAACCTGGTAGCACGATTTTATATATTTTCAAATTTCTCCCTCTTTTAAAGAATAAAAACTGTTTTTTTTTTACGACTACCAATTTTCTACTCCGTAGCTTTGTAATTTTGAACCTAATCCAGAAGACCAGGAAACTCCCGGATCAGTACCCCCAGAGGTTTGACTTTGTTATGGGAACATGAAGGACTTTGTGACCTGACAGATTTAACGTGCATCAGTTGCCATTTACTACACGGATGAGTCTTCGGCAGGCGAGGATCAAACCCACGACCTCTTGGACATGGGCCCAGTGCCCTACGAACCAGGCTATCCCGGCCAATTAAAACATTAATTTTAAGTTCCTACGTCTTATAGCTTTTGGGCAACAAAACAAAATGTACCGTTAAGCAAAACTAGCGAGAAAAAATTCGTAAAAAAAGAACGTAAATTTTTTATAATTTACGAACGAATTATTATTATTATTTATTATTATTTTTTTTTTTTTTCAAATAAAAAAAAAAGCTCGTGCCAATTTTATGTAGACTTGACCCACATAGTATTTTTTTCTGTTAAGTTAACAGTTAATAATTCGCAATCTTTTTTTTACCCCACTATACTCTTAGTACATTTTCCTCATATTTCAAGTTTCTAAGTCTTGTAGTTTCTACGCAGCAAAAAAAAAAAAAAAAAACAATTATATATATATATATATGGGTCATTCTCACAAAAACAGTCATTTTCATGTCCCCAGTATATTTTATGTTTGTTTTACAACTTACGAAAATAATTTTTTCAGGGAAAGTGTCCTTCAGAATGCAAGCTAACAAAAGAATAAAAATAAAATTATCAATTTTTATTTTTTATTAATTTTAGGTAATAAAAATATACCAATATGCCATTCCCTCACTTGTCCCCACAGCTGATTTAAAAAAAGAAAAAAATTGTTTCTGAAATAAAAATTTTTTTTTTTACAAATTTGTGTTTTTTATTTGAGAATATTGAAATATAGAATTCAGAAAATAAATTTTAAATTTAATTTCAGATAAAAATATTAACACAGCACTATTTTAAACTTTGTCCCCAGTGTTTCGCGTCATTCCCTCACAACAATGTTCTTATCACCTGCAATCATCTTAGAATAAAAATATTTTAATAAAAACTTCAGAAGTTAACAACTGGCATCATAGAACAAAATTGCAGTATGTTTCCATCTTCAACTCAAAGAAGCTTTGCTGTGGAATAAATTTGAATGAATCAAACCAGGTAAAATTTTTTACATTTGTCATTCCCTCATGTCGCTTTTTAGAGTAAAATAAAATACAACTTCATCGAGAAAGTGGATAATTATATGTTGCTTTCTTGTATGAATATAATTGTATGTGATTGACTTCAGAAATTAATAAAGCCTAACTGTTATTTTTAAATTTTATTGAATTCGTCATTCCCTCACTAGTGTATAAAGTGAGGGAATGATGCTGAAGTGAGGGAATGATTCAAGATGAGTATATTATTAAATTTTTTTTTGTTCAATCGTGCCAGCCAACTTTATTTCCCAAACCTGTAAAAACTATTAAATATATAAGACTAAATTATAATAAATATTAGATATACTTAGTATGTTATCATTTTCAAACTTTAGGTAGATGTAACTTAGATAAAAACATGTATTAAAATAAAATATCATTCCCTCACTATTAGTGTCAGTCCCTCACTTTTTAAATAGTGAAAATAATTAATTTACTTATTAATTAATTTGAAAAATAAATTAATAAATTGATTTATTAAACTAATTAATTTATTTATTAAATTAATTAATTAATTATTATAAATTAATAATTATAAATTAATTATTTAAAAAATTAATTAATTTAAATATTAAGTATAATTTATAGGATATATACTTTCTTTATAATGCCATTACATATTTCTATTAATATAGAAAGTTTCAGAGCTTTTTATTCACTTTACTTTTTTGGGATTTTATGAACTGAAAAATGACAGTTTTCGTGAGAATGACCCATATATATATATATATATATATATATATATATATATATATATATATATATATATATATATATATATATATATATATACAACGTTAAGTTGAACAATCAAAAGAACGTCGAATTTTTATGTATGTATTTATGTAAAATATAAATCATCCGTGTGAAAATAAACTTTATTTTTACCTTCCAAAGAAGAATAGACATTATTATCTGATCCCGCGTAGCGTGACTCCTTTTCCTAAAAGATCACAGTCTCGTGCACGGCGTAGTGCAGAGGTTAGAAACCACAGCAATTATCTCCAACCGGTGCCGTGGGAACATTTCCGAGGCATGCCAACCGCGCCAATTCCAGTAGCCAAATGTTCATTGTCTGTTCTGCTAACTTTATTAACAGGTGAAAGAAAAAGCCGTACCGGAAATTATTAAAAGAATAACTGACTGTTGCCTCCTATTATTTATTCCGCCCTTTGTCCTACCGAATATCTTTTTCTCAATTCCCTTCCCTCCCCCCTCATTTTTTTTTTGCTTCTACTGCTTTGGAAATTGTATAGTAGTTTTTTCCTTGTTACCTTGCTTAGAGAGAAAAATCGTAGTTTCGTTAATAGTAGAATATAATGATATGATATCTGGAAATTTCACAAATCATTTTTTACAAGTTTAATTATTAACATGGACGTCGCAGGGACTCCCTTTGTGAGGGGGGGGGAGCGAAATTTAAATTGCACAGTCACAATAGTTTTCTAAATTTAATGCAAGAGAAAAATAATTTCCTTAAAAGTGGATTATTTATATCTCTATATTGATTTTTACTTTAAGGAATTTAAATCGGTAATAATTCACGAAGATTTTATTTATCTGTCTGAAATATTAAGGGGAACATATATCCACCGACTCTCCCACCTACGACACCCACGATTATTAATGTTCAATATACATTTTATTTTATAACGTCGTTGAAGTTGTAGTAAACCGAATTTTTGTGGTTTACTCCTACTAATGCTCAAATTCGTAGCCTTGTAATTTTGAACCCAATCCAGAAGACAAGGGAGCTCCTAGATCAAGTATTGGGAGAAATTTGCCTTCGTGGAGGACTTTTTGATCGAGCTAACCCGCATTTGCGTTACATGGAGAGGAAGACGAGAACCTTTCACGGTTAGTTTGACGGCAACGGGACTCTAATCTATGATCCGTCTATCACTGAGGATATTTTACATCAGCACTGTGGTCGGTGCAAGCCGGATGCGGAATTCGTATCGACCAGCCATGGCTGAGATTCGAACCCGTTCACCTCATTGGACGCTCTATCCCCTGAGCCATGGCGCCCATGATTGTTAATAATTCTCGAATGATAATCTTTTTCATTCCTTCGTACGCCCATTTTCGTAATTACATGCTTTTAAGTTTTATAGTTTTTGCGCAGCAAAATAAATGCAACGTTAGAATAAACACTCAAAATAGCGGTAGGGCATAGCAGTATATTTAATGATTATCAAATAACAAATTAATTCCCCCCACTTATACCCCCGTATCTAAAAATTTCACTATTAGAAAAAGTTACAGTATTATCAAAACGAAATGAGTGGTTACCATAGAATCCTAAAACGAATGGGTTAGCTGGCCTAAACTCAAATTCACCAACTGATAGCTAAGAATTTTTTTTCTAATTTGTTATTACTAGAGCCCGGATTTTGATGACCTAAAAAATCTCTATTAATGCCCTTAAAAAGTGCAAAAAATGCCCTTAAAAATGCGAAAATTGCGCTAAAAATGCCTTATGACATGACTTAAATAAAATAAAAATATTGAAATCAAACAATGTTTTACTCTTTAAAATTATTATGAGTCATTTCAAAAAATATTAAGCAATGCAATACTTGTACTACGTTCATTAAAGTTTGAAAAATATGTTTTATATCCTAAAATAACAACAAAAAAAAGAAAAATATATTGACCCCAAAACATTTTCATTTTGTATAGAAACTTTAATGAATATAACAACTTCCATCTCATAATATTTCTAAATATCAGAATTACATTGGATTATAAATTTTTTTTTGATATTTTGAAATGTAAACGAGCGTCTCTTGTCTGAAAGTGCTTCTTTCAACGTCTACTGATGTTATTGGTGCGTACTTGAAAAAGACAGTCTCACTTACTGACAATTCTTCTTCAATTTGAAAAGATGTTGCTACACCTGTTAATATCCTATAGATTTTTTTTCATTGTTTGGAAGCCAGTGTAATAATAAAAAATGATAAAAAAAATAATAAAAATTGGAAAAAATTAGCAAAAAATTTAAAAAATGCTTTAAAATGCAAAATACGCCAAAAAATTTAAAGAAAAATGCCCTATAAATCTAAAAAATTGCTCTAAAGGACAAAAAATATCCAAAAATGCAAAAAAAATGCAAATGTCATCAAAATCCGGGCCTTAGTACATTCTAAATTAATTCGTAACGAACAATTATACAACTTAATGAAATATAATTTTTTCAAAAATTAAAATACAATCATTAGATTGTCCATTTTTTTAAAAGGCTTTTAAATGTCTTAACTTTAAATAAGTTTTTAAACAATTATTAATTATTTCTATTATTATTTAAATTGAATAAATAGCATTATCAATTCACTCTTATTTCTGCATTTTTGTCGTCTCATCGTTAATCCATCTCTGAGCCCCTTAACATGGTTTCGTACTTTTCTTTCTGCTCTTTAAATGAATGGATTAAAAAACAAGTAATTTATAAAAATTAAAAAAATTAAGTCACTTCCTACTTAGGTCAATAAAAAAATATTTTATTTTAGTTATTTTTTGTTAAATAATTATAATTTTTTCTCCCAAATAAAACTAAAATTAATGAATTAAATTTTATGAATGAATTAATGTTTGAAAAAACTGTACTAACATCAAGTGTCAAGTAACTACAAGTTTCAAAAAATTTATTTGAAGTTGAATTTATGAATAAAAAGTATTTTATGAACGATTGAACATTTGAACAAGATACAGGGAGAGTGTGAACTAATACAGTACAGAACCTGTTATCCGGATATCAGTAAACCGGAAAACCAAAAAACCGGAACAAAATTCGTTAAATTTTCCCGCCATTTTAAAAAAAAAAATTTTTTTTTTCCTCATAAGATTTTAGGATATTTCTTTCTTTTTTTGAAAGATGTTTATCTTACCATCATTTTGGACATAATCATTAGTATATTACTTTGTTTTTTCAAGATTATTTCCAAATATTTTTTTAGTTGGGTTAAATAATAAAAAACGGCTTTACGTAGCTATTCAGAAAACCGGAAAAATCAGTTATCCGGAATAGCGATGGTCCCGATCGTTCCGGATAATCGGTTCCCTACTAGTAGGAATTGAAAGGAGAGAAAAAAAGGAATCGGACAACTACAAAACTATAAATTTGGTGACGTGGACTACACGTCTACTACGTAATGTTCTTTATTAAATTTATCTGACATAGAGCCCTGAATTAGACGTAGAAGCTTAGTATAGTAAAGGATCATAGTATAAGAGCCATAATCTGACACAGCGAATGTAAAATAATTAAATATTTAAATGAGCGCAATAAACTATTTTTTTGTTCAAATTGAAAATAATTACTTTAGAAAAGTGTTCGTGGCATCAAAAACTGATATTGAAATGAATAGTCATGAGTCTAAGAAAGTAATCCAGTTCTTTTGCTTAATCGTTATAATTGCTTTAAATACTTGCGTATATTGTGGCGAAAACATTCCACCCTATTTTTAAAAGTTATTTGTTCTAATTACTTGTTTTAATTTTTGATCATGTGTGCTCCCGTCATTGAAGTAAATTATATACCAAATAAATAGTTAAATTTTGAATAAAGTTTTTTTCCCTAATTTACCGAAAAAAATAAAGTTTTTTTTTAATAGTCCGACAGAATTGAAAGACAGGGTTCTCTGTAAATCGACGAAGTCAAGCATCACTGACTGCGATCAGAAAGTGGCTGGGTGATCGCCTGCGTAGGGACAGAGTGTGCGCGGTATCGCTTCTCGTTAAACTGTTCTACCGTAAAGTGCTCATTTTCGCACGCATGTCGTCGGGCTGCCAAAACGGGGAATCCATCCCCTCGGCAGAGGATCAAAATTGCTATGACGTGTTTTCGTATCATTCTCAGGAACGTTTCTTAGACCGTAATCAATTAAATTACCCATTGTGCAGCTCTAGCGCAACCTCAATATTGAATCCTCTTCGTACTATGATACGTATCATAGTACTATTTAGTTGTTGCTGTAGTTTATTTGCGTCTTACTAGAGCTGCACGATGGGCTATCGACGACGGTCTGGGAAACATCCCTGAGGATGACATGCCATCACAATTTTGATCCTCTGCAGAGGAGGTGGCGCCCCCACTTCGGTAGCGCGACGACCTGCGCACGAAATCGAGCACTTTACAATAGAAAAGTTTATCCGTGACTGATACCGAACATCCTCAGTTCCTTCACAAGCTCATCATAATGATCACCCACCCGAAAGCGATGCTTTGCGTCGGTGATCTAAGGTGAATCGTTTGTGACAAACAGTTTAACGAGGACCAATACCGTGCATCTGTCCTTTCGTAGACTGATCCAAGTGGTCACCCATCCGCACACTGACCGCAGCCAGTGATGCTTGACTTCGGTGTTCTATTGTGAACCGTGTCCTAACGATCAGTCCACTGTGCGGGACTAGTACTATTTAGATACATTTAGTAGTACTATTTGTTCTATTCTACCACACTTAATTTTCCCTATATTCTCATCTCTTTACTCTTCGTAGATTTAAGATATATTTGTTTTGATGTCTTTTAATTAATATGCTTTCATTCTAGGTTTAGATGTGTTTAATCTAGACCCTCATAATTTAGTGACGGACTACCAGGGCCTTGGATTCCGCGAGTGTGCATCTGAAGTGGCCAGATACCTCGTCAGCTATGAAGGACTGGACTTGCAAGATCCCCTGAAATTGAGACTCATGAGCCACCTGCACTGCTTCACCACCTCCGCCCACCCATCCAACTGGTTCATACCCCATTTCTCCAACAGCACCAATATTGTGACCCTCACTGTTCCAAAAAGCCTCCCGATAAATCCAATAGCATCTCGGCCAGCCTTCAGCAGGCCATGGGGTGGAAGAGAACTTGCTTATTAAGAAATTACTAATTTATTCGATTTGGTATTAATTTATTTCAACTTCTGCCAGTGGTGAGCATGAGAGAGGGGGGGGGGATAAAAAGCAAACAGTTCCTCAGACAGAAAAAGGGAGCATTCAATATATGATTTATAATTTTTAAAAAAATGAATTGTGCAGCTTATTTTTTTTTAAAAAAGTTTTTTTTTTCGTGGCTCACATATAGCAGGGCTGATTGTGCTCCGGAAAAAATCCGGATTTCCGGATTTTTTGCTAACAGTGATCCGGAAGTTTCCGGAGATTGAAGGTCCAGACGTTTAAAAAAATCATTGATCACAGAAGTTTCCGGAAATCAAATTTTCAAAGGTGGAACTTAAAAACACAGTTTATTTTATTTGTTTGTAAGGGAGAGCCAGAGAGATACTTTATAAGCTTATAATCGTGATTAATATTCATTTTTTATCAGTAAATAGTTGTTATAATCATAAACTCAAGAAAAAAAGACATTTGTAAATGTTAATTACTTCTCCAGGTCATCATAGGTATGTGTAAATGGTATAGGTATGTGTAAAATTGTAAATATATTTTAAGTAAACTAAGAAATATTGAGAAAAAGGAAAAAATAAACTTGTTTAAATTTTTTTCAATTTAAACTTTTTTTTTAACTCAAGAAATTTTCCGGAATTTTGACTTGGGCTCACAATCACCCCTGCATATAGTCAATGGCTAAATTATTAGACTCACTGTAAGATTCTATGTGAAATCTTAATTATCACGTGATGCTCTACAGCTTTATTGTTTTTACGCGGTTGAAACCGGTTTGCATTTGCTTACGTCCGCGTATCGATTGGTTAAAATTGTAACGCAATACGCTAAAAATAAATACTAATAGGAAGTAAATAAAAAATCTCCTAAATAAAAACCCATTACATGTATATTTAAATATAAAAGTATTGCATTCAAACCCGTGCAAAACATGTAATAATTATAACAATACAGTTCGTGTAATAATTTGGTCGAATTATTACTAATATAATACCTGATAAAATAAATATTCTATATTTATATATAATCCAATCGTCGAATTTATACTATACATCGTCTAATTTAACCGATTAATACACTAACGTAAACAAGTGCAAACCGGTTTCAGCTGCGTAAAAACAATAAAGCTGTAGAGTATCACGTGATAATTAAGATTTCACATAGAATCTTAATAGTGCGTCTAATAGTTTGACCAGGGATTGTAGTTTAAAGCACCGTAATGTCAAAAAATAATAGCTGCTAATAACCAACTGTAATAAACCAAATTATTTCAAAAATAATTTTTAAAAATATTATGATGTAATAGATCTATTTACAGTTCGGATTCCCATGGCAACAACTTATGGTATTTGCCCATGACGTCGAAAGTGGAATTTTGACTGATTTCATACGCATTTTTATAAGCTAGTTATTTATTTTTAAATGATCACCACATTGTTATATTACGTGAAGATTATTTATTTGTGTATATAATGTCTTTATTAGATAGCTATGTTTTACGAAATGATCTCAAGTATGTGTAGAAATTATTGTATATATGCAATAAATACATTCTATTTTACAAATTTAGTTTTTGTTATTGCATTTTCTTTTCTGATGTTTAAAGTAGAAGAAAGGAATAACTCAAATTTTAGAGTACTTTTTCTATACTCTCTTAATACAAACAGAACACTTCCTATGTATGTCAAAGATTTTAGTGACATACCACAAGTATGTCATAGATTTTAGTGACATAAAATATTTTTCTGCTTTCCAAACCATTGTAAAAGAAAGGAATAATTCAAATTTTAGAGTACTTTTTCTATACTCTCTTAATACGAACAGAACACATCCTATGTATGTCAAAGATTTTATTGACATACCACAAGTATGTCATAGATTTTAGTGACATAAAATATTTTTCTGCTTTCCAAACCATTGTAAAAGAAAGGAATAATTCAAATTTTAGAGTACTTTTTCTATACTCTCTTAATACGAACAGAACACTTCCTATGTATGTCAAAGATTTTAGTGACATACCACAAGTATGTCATAGATTTTAGTGACATAAAATATTTTTCTGCGTTCCAAACTATTGTAAAAGAAAGGAATAATTCAAATTTTAGAGTACTTTTTCTATACTCTCTTAATACGAACAGAACACTTCCTATGTATGTCAAAGATTTTAGTGACATACCACAAGTATGTCATAGATTTTAGTGACATAAAATATTTTTCTGCGTTCCAAACCATTGCAAAAGAAAGGAATAATTCAAATTTTAGAGTTCTTTTTCTATACTATCTTAATAAGAGCTAACCACATCTTGAAAACTAGCATGGCAAAGATTTTAGTGACATAAAATATTTGTTTTTATCCCTTGAATTGGCTATATCACGTCATAATCAATGTGTTTTAATTCTATATTTTTAATAATAAAAGACATTTACGAAGAAGTGGGTAGACACTGGTAATTATAAATAAACGAAAAAAATAATTTTATGCAGTTGAAACTCTTATTTAGATTGAAGAAAGAGGTTCTTAGGACTATTTTACACATTGGAGACAATTTTACGCATGTAAACGGAATCATTAACAAAAATTTAACTGTCTCATATGTTTAACAACTTTTTTTGATTTTGTCCAGTAAAATGGGACACATACTTACGCTGAATTAATAAAATAAATTAGATAAAAAGTTTCAATTAATACGATAAATTTTTCTCTTCGTAGATAGAAAAATTTCTTTGCTATGTCTATATGTTACTGTGAATGACCGAAATTGGCGGTTGTTACCTTCCACCGGGGAATGTTGACAATCACATAGTCGCTTTGGTGAGTGTCCGAAATATATACTTGGTCCAGTTAAGTGCCACTGCCGGTATGCATTTGCCCGGTATACCCTACACCAGGGGCAAATGGGGTCGCAAAACTTTTTTGATCATCGACCCCTATATAATTTTTCGAAATCTCCATCGACCCCCACAAAAGTAATTTTATGTTAATTAAAATAAAACTATTAGATACTGTGTTTGTACATTTATTTTATGATTTTAAACATTTATTAAAGTAATAGTACATTATGTAACAATAGTTTTATGAAAAATATATTAACATTGAAATTTAAATACCTTATTATTGAATGATAAGTAATTATGCATAAGTAGATATACTAAGTAAAGTAACTAAAGATTTACTGCTTCTTGATCAATGAGATGGGTGTGCCTGGTGTTTTTTTGCAAGGTTCGCTATATTGGGTTCAAAATTGGTCAATTTTGTAATTTTCGTAAACTTTTGTGCATGGATAATTAAAATTGATATCTAAACCAAACGAATGGTTTTATCGAAACAATAACTTTTATCGAAACAATAACTAATAAAGTTTTAATAATGACACTGCAAATATTCAACACAGTTTGCAAAGATAAGCTGAAACTGCGTATGATATTTGCATTTGTAACGTCAATGCTCATCACACGCGACATTTGGACAAGCGCACGTATGCATATGACTTATAAACTGCGCTGAGTTCGTGCCACTGCGCGGTGGAACGTACATACTTGTTTCACCCCAATAAATATACGTTTATTAATTTATGTTTTACAAAGAAACTGATATTGAGTCAATTATGAAAAAAAAATTCACAAATTTTACATACTTAATTAGGTATGTGTGATTTGCGTATTGAGAACTGTTTCTTTTTTAAACCCACAATCGACCCTTCTGATTCGGATCGACCCCCATTCGCCCCCCCCCGTCTCAGATCGACCCCCGCTTTTGTTAAATAGACCCCTGGGGGTCTATATAGACCATTTTGGCGACCTCTGCCCTACACTGATGTTTTTTTGGGGTTCAGTGCCACTGCCCGGTATGCATTTAAGCGGTACTGCGATTGATGTTTCTCCTAATCTATCCTCAGCAAATATTAAAATATCGAGTAAACATAATAATATCAAGGAATAAATTAATATCAAATCGGGTATAACATTATATATATATATATATATATATATATATATATATATATATATATATATATATATATATATATATATATATATATATATATATATATATATATATATATATATATATATATATATATATATATATATATATATAAAGTTCAAAATGAAGAATAAAACAAAGAAAAATTATAGACATATGAAAAAAAGGGGGGTGGGAAATAATAAGTAAAAAAAATAACAAACAACATTTTATTAAAAAAAAAAAAAAAAAAAAAAATATTAAATGTTATTTAAAAAACTGGAAAAAAAAAAGATATAATCTTTTCTTCAGCCCACACGATTATATCCGCAAAACAGAATCAATGATATAATCGTGTGGGCTGAAGAAAAGATTATATCTTTTTTTTTCCAGTTTTTTAAATAACATTTAATTTTTTTTTTTTTTTAATGAAATGTTTGTTATTTTTTTTACTTATTATTTCCCACCCCCCTTTTTTTCATATGTCTATAATTTTCCTTTGTTTTATTCTTCATTTTGAACTTATCTAATGAGTGCTGTTTACTTGCAGCTTAAGCGCAATAAATGAAACTTATTGTTTTTCTTAACTTTCTTAGTGTTTTCTTGTATATATATATATATATATATATATATATATATATATATATATATATATATATATATATATATATATATATATATATATATATATATATATATATATATATATATATATATTGTCAAATTTAGAATTTACCTTCCATGAAGAGTAGCAAAGGGTCTAAAAGGTACACTAAAGCATATCAGTTTCTATATAACCAGCGTTCAGCGCATTTTCGTCAGGAAACTAAGTTTTTATTCAGTTGGCGGATTTCCGTTCTTCTTCCTCCTATTTCACTTAACTTAAAACAAAGTGTGTGAAAGACAAGGTAAGTCTTCTTTACAATAGTGTCAGTTAAGGAATTAACAATTTTTTTCTTTTTTTTTTATCTTTATTAATTTGTTGTAAACCTGCTTTTGTTTTAATCTGTAACCTACTTTAGAAAATGGTTATTAATTAAAGTAATAATTACAGTTCGTGGCCAAATCATTAGGCGCACTATAAAGATTCTATGTAAATTCTAAATTATCGGGTGATAGTCTACAGCTTTATTGTTTTTACGCGACTGAAACCGGTTTGCACTTGTTTACGTTCGTGTATCAATTGGTTAAATTAGACGATATGTAATATAAATTCAACCATTGGATAAATTAGACGATATATTATATAAATATAGAACATTTATTATAAAACGTATTATATCAGTATATGACAGTAATTAGACCTAATTATTAGACGCACTGTAGTTTTTTAATACTTACATGTTTCGCACGAATTTATATGCAATTCTTTTATATTTGAACATATATATAATGGGTTTTTATTCAGAAGATTTTTTAATTGTATTTATTTTTAACGTATTGCATTACAATGTTAACCAGTTGATATACGAACGTAAACAAGCATAAAAGTTAGTTCAGTCGCGTAAAAGCAATAAAGCTGTATAGTATCACCTGATAATTAATAATAGGGGAGAGTGGGGTCAATTGTAACAGGGTACGATTGTAACAGAGCAAAAATTTCGAGTGTCGGGTTCTAGATTTGGTTCCTAGGTGGTGCACAAGGTGTATTTAACAAATCTACATGTACACCCCTGAGGGCAACCATTTTTATGTACTTTTGAAAGAGTTACATCACAAAAGATATTTTCACGTCACGCAAGTACTTTTTTTGGTATTAGAATATTTTATTGTAACAAAGTAATTTTGTTTAAACAAATAAAAATTAGTAACCGAATATGTAAGTGGACACCTTAATTAACATTTCAATAAAAAAAAGATTAGTTTTGTTAATTAACTAGCATTGTTTTTAAAAAATGAAGCTGAAATGGCGTCTTGGGGACAATTGTAACAATAAGTAAAGGGACGATTGTAACAGCTGAAAATAAATAATCTTATGTTTACAAACCATTACTTAACTCTTTAAGAACCACCAATAGTTTCCTATAGCATTTATATTATGTTGCATGTGCATTATTTTATTTGTCACCTTTCACAGCATAAATTAAAATGTTTAACCCCTTAAAGTTAAAAGTTTCACCCTTTAGGTCAATGCTCATTATTATTTTTACTCCTAAAATATCACTACTATTTTGATCAATAAAAAAATATATCACAACTATGATAATATGTATAATTAACTATGTTTTAGTTGAATTTATGAACTGTTACAATTGACCCCGTAAGTGGGGACAATTGTAACAAGTGCACGACTGTCAAAAATTGTTAATAACTAATATAATAATATTTAAAATCAGGTATTTAATTTTTTTTCTAGTAGAGGATAGTCTACTTTACTCGTCTGTCAATTAATACTAATAATATATTGGATTTTTTGTTAGTTAAAAATAGTTAAGCAAAAAATGTTACAATTGACACCACTCTCCCCTAATCAATAGGTATAATCAATAAAAGTCAAATAGGGACTGAACGTCTAAGTATTAACTTTTTTTTAAGCATCTGAATGAACCAAATTAACTTTTTATAGTTTTGAAATCATTCAGAGATAGCTCTCCAATTTCATTTAAACAGATTACTATTTCAATTGGAGTTCGCATTATACGGTTCCTTCACTTGCTTTTCAATCAATACTATTGGTCTGCATACATCGTTGTTGTCTTCAAAAAAGTTCTATATTTCTGCATTTTGATGCGATAATCCAAATCCTTTTTACGTTAACTACCATTTTCTAGTTTTCGTTTTTTGAATACTTTCAACTTCTTTTAAGTAATTCAAATAATTATAATGTATGTTTTCTTCAATTCGAACAATGGAAAATGCGACGTGTTCTGTTGAGTCTCTTCTTATATTTCTATTGTGGGGAGAGCAGATATCGACTATGTCAACCTTCATCTATGAAAAGGTATCCCAACATAGAATCGAGTTAACATGTCTTATATACTAGTGAATTGGAATTGTATTTTTGTAGTGGTAGATACACTGCAGTTATTATCAGTTCCAAATGATATTAAAACTTCGATACGGCTATCACTGCACACTTACACAGCAAAATGCTGCTCGATGGAGCTTGCAGACATTGATGTACTATCGGGAACAATACTCAACATTGAGCGTGTAGACATCGATGTCAATAATACATCGGGAAATATCGTACACATCTCAGTAAATCACAATTTCCGATGGTTCGTAAAATTGCCTATCCAAACATCGGATCGGCGATGGTTGCATAGAATCGATATTTTGCGATGCATCGATTTATCGCCCAGTCCTATTAGTCATAATCATCTATGTAGTTATTATTTATTTATAATCAACTCCAAACTCTTACAAAGAGCTCAGACAATTAATATTAATAAGCCATCTTCAAATATTAATTAAAATGAACTGATCGGTTTGAATTGTTCATATCACATTGCGTCAGAACCTCGTAAACAATGTTAATTTCCCCCCCTTATTTTCCAGCTTCGCAATGAAAACTATTTTGAAAGAATCATGGATATTGTTTCTGCTTTATGAATATGGTGAGTTTCTGTTAATGTGATTATATACTGAAAAGATTAATATTCTTACAGAAATTTATAATAATAATTCTTCATTTGGTTTTGCGTGAAGTTTGTTTTACAACTAATTCAAATAATAAAAAAGGGGTACTGGGCACAAAATAAAATAAAAAATAAAAAGATATGACTTAAAATAACTTTTGTTCGAATTATCGGAAACAAAGTGCCAATCTTAAGGGTGACCTCAATTTAATTAATGCTAACTATAAGTTACAGCAGTGTTTCCCAAAAAGTGGTATGGGTACCCCCAGTGGTACGAGAATAGTTTAGCGGGGGTAAGCGTTCTTATGTGAAAGATCTTGCAACAAACGAAAATTTCAAAAAATTTTGTTTAAAAACAAAGCCAGCCATAAAAATTTACGATTACGTATTTTTCTATTGGCTATTTTTTTACAGAGTTAACAGTTAATAATTAGTGGTGTCAACAGCCAGTTGTGATTTGTAACTTTTGTGCAATTTTTTTACAGCTAAAAGTACATTCATTTTTTATTAGTGGTAGGGTAAACTAACCAGTGAAGGAATACTTAAGCTTCGCTTGCCTTTTAAAAGATCATATTAATTTCAAAATTCGTAACTTTAGTTAAATGACAGTGTCAACATATTTGCTACTAATTGCAAATTATGTAAAAAAAAAATTGAGAACTTACATAATATTGTTTTAAAGTTTTGGAGGTTCAAATAACAAGTAGTAAGAAGACCAAGTGAAGGAACAGCTCTTACCAGTGAAGGAACACAAAATTTCCCTATAAAGGCACACTTAATTTTGGTTATTTTTAAATGTTTTTTATGAATTTATATGCCATACAAATATCTAAAAACAAGACTATTCTTCAAATTATTACATACAAATACTTGGCAAATTTTAACTTTTTTTTGTAATCATGAATTGAAAAGTAAAGTGTCAACATATTAGCACATACTGTTCATTCACTGGGAAATCTATACCCAGTAAAGGAACATGCCTGTTCCTTCACTGGTTAGAAGTTGCTTTTTGTATTTTTAACATACTTTTGATCCAACATCACTAAAGGTACAAGAAAATTAAAGTTTTTCTTTCCTTTTCATTAACTTAGAAAAAACCCAGTAAAGGAACACTTGTTCCTGCACTGGTTTTTCATCGTTTGGTGATCCAGTTAATAAACACCCCCTTATCTCAGTACTTGATTATGCTATGATGCTTAAAAAAAATAAAACATAACTTCAATAACTATATTTTGAATTCTTATTTTCACAGTGAGAAAAATAAAACTATTACATGCAATTAATTCCATTTCAAACATATAAATACAAACACTCACCTTAAAATTTTTTTAAAGAAACAAGGTGTTGCAGAGATAATAATAAATTTAAAATTTTTTCCACAGAAGTCTATGTGACCAGGTAATCCAAAGCATTGCTAGATGACTTCCTATTGTTTGGCAGTAAGCTATTGTTACCAATCAATCTAAAGAAAAACTTTCAAATTCTTATTTTTAATCAATATATATGAAATGTTCCTTCACTGGTTGGTTTACCCTACACAGCGTTGCGAAAAATTTAGAAAGGGTACACAAAAGTCATAAGTTTGGGAAACACTGAGTTACAGAAAAGATCACAAAAACGTTCTTTTGCAGAATAAATAGCATTAAAATACGGGAAGCAGCCGCAATGTGAAAAATATGGTCCCGTTAATTTTGGCAGGGGCAGTCGAAAGTTAGAACCCTTTAATGTTATATTCATTTAATGCTTTTTTCGCTATATGTGGGAAAGTTTTAAAGCGAATCAAAACATTTTTGCACGTAATTATAAAATTCGTTAATTAAAAAATAATTTATTGTAAAAATAGTATTTTATAGTTTTTTTAATTATTTTATTTAATAAAGGTCCGAAAAAGGTTTCATCGTAACATATACAAATAATTCAATGATTACAAGCTATGCAATTGTAAATGAAAAATTCAAAATTTGAGCGAAATCGGTAAAATAATTTTAAAACTTTATTTTCCAGAAAAATTCTATCATTTTCTTTCAAATTTCGTATTTTGTCACTTAAAATTACATAGCTTAAAATGATACAAAAATTTGTATATCTTACAAATTCGACAAATTTCATTAAAGTTTTCGCAAGGTAGGGCAAAATACGTAAAAAGGGAAATAAAATTTTCGACTGTTTTCCTGACTAAACTGTAGGAACCATATCTTCCAGATATGCCCATATTTCGGTAATCAAAAAATCAAATCAGTAGAAAAAAAGTATGTTTATTCAGAGATAGTATGTTCCGTGCTGATTCGGTGAACTAATATTAATCGTTACCAGTTTCGTAAAAATTCGATCATAAGACCAAAAGTGATTAAGAGTGATATTGGTTTTAACTTGAGCACTTTGTGCACAAATTTTTTTTTAAAAAGCGAGAGAATAACAAAAAGAACTTGGATTTAAATAAATGATAGTATTTATTTTCAAAATACCCAAAATTTGATAATTAGTAGTAGAACTAGCTACGTTACTACAAAAACAAATTGTGTCTGATTTCGTAATTTAAGCTATCATCTGCTGTAATTAATAAGCATATTTAAGGTCTACATCTCGAAATGTTAGGATTGCATGTTATCATTTATCCTATCATTTATCCTATCCAAAATCCTATCATTTATCAATAGTCATTCAGTGCTATTTTTTGCAGACACCACAAACACAAGGGTGATAAAGAATAACTTTTAAGCAAAATTTACAATGAAATATTTTTCTTTGCCACCAAAGTTTGAAAAAACTCTGAGGTATTGACTATTTAATCGCAATTGTGAAAGGTTGTTTTACAGTTTGTATAAAGTAAGAACTCCCCTAGCCATTCGTCTGGACCCGTGGCGGTGGGTGACTATGGTAACGAGGTATAACTATTTCCAGTGGGAGTGTGGGGTCACTGTTTGGGGCAGGTTTTGACTCGAGTCGGCGAGAGAAAGGGAATCTTTTTTATCGGTCTATTGTGTTAGCTTTAGAGTAAAGAGAAGCTACCCTTCCTAAAATGCGCCATTCTTGTTTCGATAGCAGCAAACGGCCGCAGATTTTGTGGCGGGGGGCGTTTTTACCGTAGACAAACTATACGTTATCCATAAAGTTGCTCCAAGACTGAAGGCATTTATTGACACAAAAATGACCATCTTGTTCACTGAATTCGAATAAAACGAATTTTTCGTTACTTTGAAACAACGGTGTCTGCAAAACCTTATAAAACGTCCAAAAGGAAGGAAAATTCTTCCACCCCTTTATTGTCTGCTCCTTTTCACACCTCAACAGGGTCATATGTTGATCAAAAGGCAAACCTCTTTCATTTAAGGGGTGATAAAAATGACCATTAATAACCCTCAACTCCTTTTAAGGTACGACTTTTAAAGGTCAGGCCTGTTGGTAGGAACTCACCCGTAAATAACTTCTTGTAACAAAATATCAGTTGACTTCATCATGAAAACCGAAGGGGGGCACTTTGAAACTCTTGCAAATTAGTTTTAAACAGTAATGAAAAGTTTGGTTGTGGTTTAAACCAGGGGGGATTATAATATAGGTATATCCCGGAATTCCGGGTTTTCCGTATCACCCTTCCACGTCGTCGAAAAATTAAGAGCAATGCATATGAATTTTTTGGGAATATCGTGGAATTCCGCGTTTCACAAGACCATTGGTTCTAGGACTTTCGCTAATCAAAAATTTTTAATCCGATGAAGTTTTTACGGAATTCTACAAATCCAAAATTTTAATTTTGAAACTTTCGCTAATCCCGCTAACGAGATGTTTACATACATATGATCTTGGAAGATTTTCGCCTTTTTGAATATTTGAAACTGCGCCGGAATCAGCTTATTGACGTGATTTAAATACCAAACATTATTTTCCGTATTTACCTGATTTACACGTTGCGATTTGTATTCATACGATTTAAAAATCCAATATCGCGATTGGTATCCACGCGTTTTTAAAATCCAATATCGCGATTCGTATTAACGAATCTTCAAAATCCTGTAACGCGATTTGTTGCAGCCTCATCGAAAGATGTCAGGTCCCGCAGTGGACTGATCGTTAAGACACGGTTCCCAGCAGATCACCGAAGTCAAGCGTCACTGGCTGCGGTCAGTGTGCGGGTGGGTGACCACTTGGATCAGTCTGCGTAGGGACCGAGGGTGTGCGGTATTGGTCCTCGTTAAACTGTGCTACCGTAAAGTGCTCGACTTCGCGCGCAGGTCGTCGGGCTACCGAAGCGGGGGTGCCATCCCCTCCGCAGAGGATCAAAATTTTGATGGCATGTCTTCGGATCATCCTCCGGGATGTTTCCCACACCGTCGCCAATAGCCCATTGTGCAGCTCTAGTGCGAGGTAAATTAACAACAACAACAACAAAGAAAGATGTGAGAGCCCCCTAGCGAATACGAATAAGACTCAATAACTTTTATGAACAGTTTGAATGTGAACGGTCACTTGATACAAGCGCTTGGAGCTTTTCTCTTTTTCGTTACTCATCTACTTTTGTTGTTCATCTTTTATCGTTATGCTTATTAAATTACACTAAAATGTTAATTAGCTTGGTCTTCATTCGTACTTAGATATTTATTGTTAAATATATTGTATGCCAAACAAAAGAGTAAGGTTGGTCTTACTGCTTCTAATCATTCAGAACAACACAGCAAGGTAAGTAATACCTTCCCTTGATTCATTTTTTGGAAGTAGTGACGCCTCCAGTATAGAACACGATTCGTATTGACACGAATCTAAAATCCGATGTCACAATTCTTATTCACGCGTTTTTAAAACCCAATATTGCAACTTGTATTCACGCGTTTGAGATATCAAACATCGATTACCGTATTTATATGTGATATCCTATTATTTTAAAATCCAATATCGCGAATTCTATTCTTTGGGATTTTAAAATCCAATATCGCGATTTCTATTCGCGTGACTTTAAAATCCAATATCACGATTCCTAGTCACGTGATTATGAAATCTAATATCGCAATTCTTGTACGAACTAAGATTTTTCTTAAATTTTAATTTAAGAAATCTAAATTTTTTAATTCATTAATTTAATTATTATAAATCTTATTTCAAGAAATTTTAAATCTGAAACATGTATGATTTATAAATTAATATCTTGATATCGATTTTTTACACATAAAATTTTCAGGATTTTTCTCTTTATGCCTCAATTAATCCATGATGAACATTAAAATTATAGTGAATTCGGCGTACGCGTTCAAGGCTATTTCCTTTCATGCTCCATTTCAGAAATATTATTAGCTCTTATTATTATTATGTCTTTCAAAAAAAAAAAAAAGCATTCAACAGTTCATTAAAAAAAATTGAAGTTTATTATTTTTTCTTTTAATAAATGACTGGTGTTCATTTTTAGTGAGGGCCACAGAAGTGACCGTGTCATCCCATTATATAGTCTCCTCACAGGGCATGCAGGTTGCTCTGCCCGTATTCACCTGTCATGCCAATCACAAGAACTACAGCCGTGTCCTTTGGTTCAAAGACTATATCCTCCTGAGGAACGGATCGGCCTCCTCTCTTTCCAATCACATGTATTCCCTCTCTTCTTCCTCAAAGGGTATAAATCCCCTTACATTGCAAGGGTACTTCTGGTGCGAAACAGACGTTCCATCCATTGTCCATAAATACCTTTTCACCATCAAAAGTAAGTTCATTTTCAATGTCTTTTCATATTTCCACAACGCTTTCTGTAAAAACTATGTTTAATGCAATTTTGAGTTCCATATAATTTCTTAACTTAATCTGTTTGAAAGTCAAAACGTCACTAATGTACGAGTATTTCCTTTTCCTATGATTGTCCACACTCTAATGGTAAAAGCAAGCGAAGTGTTGCCATAGGTAGAGAGTTCGATCGCCAATATACAATGCTAACATTTACATAAACCTATTTGGAGAGATCAGGAAATTTTTCTTACATTTTAGAAATGAACCCTGTAGCTTTTACCAATTTAAAAAAATGCTTAAAAAATTCTTTACCTTAATAGGCGATCACAACGCTCGAAATCGCCATCTGGGGAGAAGACCGGTTCCATGCCTTTGGTCCTTCTCCCTTCCCTCTCTTCCTCTTTTCAGTTGTATAGGCATGTACTACGATATTTTTCCTTTTCTTAATATTTTTCGGTTTTAATTAACAAAAATATTTTTTAAACATTCATGATGATTTCTTTTAGAACTAAATTTAATGTAGTTTTCAGTCCCATATAGTTTCCCATAATTTAAAAGATTTTAATCTATGTGAAAATCGAAACAGAAACTGACGTACTTCCTTCTTCTATGACTCTCCACACGCTAATGGTGAAAACATGCGAAGTGTCGCCATAGGTAGAGAGTTCTGCTCTACGCCACGTGTAGGCCATTGCGATCGCGAGTAATATCGTTCTATTTTTAATAATAGTTCATATTTTTAAATTTTTGAAAAAGCAACCACATGTTTTTAACAGTGGCTGGTTAAGAAATATCCTAATTTTGCCCTATAACTGTAAGAGCTCTAATCTGAGAAAAATGATACATTTGATTTTTCAGAAGTGAATACCACGGAGAGCAGAACAGTGAATACTTACACGGGCAAAATTCTTTCCTCTCAAGTCTTCAAAGGAGGAGAAAATTCAGAAAAATTAAAACAAGATTACGAACTAGAAATGGAGAACATTCTTTTTGGGTTTTTACCTAAACCCAATACCTACGTTAGAGATATTAAAATCAGACCGTAAGTAAATCTTTTTCAATAATTCCTCCCCTCCCTTTTCAAAAATTGAACTATTTTACACTCCAATGTCACCGTTCAAATCACCTCTTATGTCTTAACCATTTCATTCCCTGACCATTAGTTATTCTATAGAAATACTGCATTCTGTATTTAAAATTTCTTAGTATTTACACATTTTCACTCGGAATCCATTAAAAATTTTTAACGAATTCTGTTGAATAGTTCTTGAGATGTATAAATTTTTTTTAAATTTGATATATATATATTATTAAGAAGAAAATATTTTAGGCGGTGATCGCCGATATATTACATTATGAGAATAAACGGTTAAATTTATAAAAAGGAAATGAGGTTATATTCTTGCAGACTTATACAGCAGATAAATGTTTTTTCCTTCAAAATAAATAAATTTTATCATAATAGAGGAAGGCTAGTAACACCTTACACTTGACTTATAGCAGATATCAGTTTACTGTGTTAAGAATGGTGACGACAATGCTAACTCTCTTTGTTTCGAAATAGGAAAGGAGTCGAAGTAAGTTTCTTTGTCTATTCCCGCCAAGTGTTGAATCCGAGGAAGCGAGATCAGGAGGAGTTGATGGAAGATGAGGAGGAACTAGATCATATCCTGGATAACATCAGCAGCAGTAACGAGGAGTGGATGGAGAATCGAAAGATAGAAGATATTGTTCTGAGGAGCACACGTTAGTTCTATTTCATTCAATATCAACGGCCACTAATTAAATTCTTGAATTATAAAGCCAGCCGCTTTTTAAAAACATTGCAAAATCAAAACATGCTGAAACCCATCCTTTTATTAAAACGCTGCTTTGTAAAATCAAATTTTTGTAGGGCATATGTTAATAATAAAAAATTCTGCTTTTATCTATTTTCTCGATTTTTGAAAGCACCTAAATAACATTATATACCAATAAATACACTCATGTCCATAAATTAAGGATAATGAAGTTCAGGCACAGAAAGAGACAGACGCCAAACAAATTTGCCTTATTTGTAAAGTCTATGTATTAAACAAAAGGTAAAGAGCAAAAAAGATGCTATATGTTTGACATAATTAATAAAAATTACGGTTTTTACTACCTGGAGCAAATTTCAAAAAGGAACCTATTTACAAAAAAAACAGTATAACATGGTTAGTATGATGGTTAATACGAAGTATGTCTCCCGGACGATGCAATACAGGCTGTACAACGCCTAGGCATGCTGAGTATCAAATTATCAATCTGATCTTGGGGAATATTACACCACTCATCAAGCAATGCCCTCCGAAAGTCCGGTAGACAGGTGGGAGGGGTTCACGGGCTGCAATTCGTCCGCCAAGCATATCCTACACATGCTCTATTTGATTCAAGTCCGGTGAGTATGCTGGCCAATCCATACGGGTGATATCCTCCGATTGAAGGCATTCGTCTACAATGTTTGCACGGTGAGGACGGGCGTTGTCGTCCATAAACAGAAATTCAGCACCCATGGCGCCACGAAACAAACGTACATGTTGTTCCAGAATGACATCCCTATAGATGTGGCCTGTCATCGTTACACTCTGAACATGCAGATCAGTTCTCGAACCAAGAATAATTCATCCCCAAACGAGCCATCCTGCACCACCTTAACGGTGTCGTTCAATGGTGTTGTCTTGGTGGTAACGGGTACCTGGCGCTCTCCATATGAAAGTCCGGCGAGAATCAGACTGCAAACTAAACCTGGACTCGTCGGAAAACATCACACAAGACGACTGTTGCGGTGTCCACAATGCATGCTCTCTACTCCAGGCTAATCGCAGGTGATAGTGAGTTGCGGTAAGTGGAACACATCTGACAGACCTACGAACATATAGACCAATGTGCCCTAAGCATCTGTACACGGTCTGCCTTGAAACTGTCGTACCGGTTGCTGAAGAGAGCTGACGAGACAGGTCTGATGATGTGCTCCGTCTGTTTCTTTTGGCAGTAACTGCCAAATACCGGTCTTCATTCGGCGTTGTAACTCGGGGCCAACCTGTGCTGTGACGTCTACTCAGATTACCATCATCTTGGAATCGTTGCCAAAGCCTGGAGATGACACTCTGGGGGATTCCAAGTTCCTCGGATACTTCCAGCTGGGTACGTCCACATTCCAGTCGTCCGATGATTCTGCCACGTAAAAAATCATCCAAATGCTTCCTTTGTGCCATAACTATGCGGTTATTGCACTGAAAGGCTTTTAAAGTGCTTGTGAACAATTTTACTTCTTTGCCACCATTCCTTATTTACCCCTCTCTTACACTCTCGTCATTGTGACATACCACCAGCGTCATCTAGTGGTTTCCTGTAATTTGCATATTCTTCTTCAGGATGTGTGTGATAATTCTACAGGTGAAATTTTAATTTTAGAGTTTGATTTCCGTGTGATTCTGAATTATCCTTAATTTATGGACATGAGTGTACTTTAACGCATTTGATATGGGAAAAAAATCTAAATTCGTTCTTATTCAATGAGCATGCTTAAATCATTGTGATATCATTTATGTAGTAATCTTGTGAAATTCCTTCTCTAAACAGTTCCTAAAGTACCAAGTAATGCTAACTAAAATAACTATATGAAACTGTTCCAAAATTAATGAAAATGAATGTAGATTTTTGTCACTTTTACAGTTGGCTGCTATTCGGAAGTAATGTTCGATCCTCCGAAAAACATTTCGTGGCCTTATGCCTATAGGGGAGAGATTGCCATCCCCGAAGAAAGCTGCTCATCTAAAAGTAAGTTGTCATTCTGACAGTCTTCTGACACCCCATTTACATGATGATTAAAGGCAGGCGTCCTCTGCTGCCACAGACCTGAATAAACCATTTCTGAAATCCCATCATGCGGCGATAAACGGGAAATTACCATGAGCTGCAAAGAGCCTGTGCCTGTAATTCCTGTCCTGACTCAGTTTGGTTTCAAAGTCGTACTGATCATAAGACACGGTTCCCAGTAGATCACCAAAATCAAGCAGCTGTCAGTGAGCGGGTTGATCAGCTTGCGAAAGGAACCCGTCTAACGAAACAGACAAAAGAAGACCTTTTGGGTTTCGATCTTCTTTTGTCTGATCTACCTTAAAGTGTTACACTTCACTCACAAGTCACTGAGCAGCTAAAGTGGGGGAGCCAACCTCTCTGCCGGTGATCGAAATTGTGATGGCATATCATCCCCGGGGATATTTTCCCAGACCGTCACCAATCGCCTATTGTGCAGTTCAGGGGTTCTACTATTACTACATAGTTCCGAAGTCAAGCATCACTGGCTACGGACAGTGTGCGGGTGGGTGACCACTTGGATCAGTCTGCGTAGGGACCGAGGGTGTGCGGTATTGGTCCTCGTTAAACTGTGCTACCGTAAAGTGCTCGACTTCACGCGCGGGTCGTCGAGTTACAAAGCGGGGGTGCCATCCCCTCAGCAGAGGATCAAAATTGTGATGGCATGTCTTCGGATCATCCTCCGGGATGCTTCCCAGACCGTCGCCAATAGCCCATTGTGCAGCTCTAGTGCGACGTAAATGAACAACAACAACATCCGTTTCCAGCAATTTGCTTTTTACATAAAATATTTTATGCTATGGTAAAGCCACTTCAGCTTGAAGGTTTGGTTGGATCACTTTGAAAACATAATTGGGTGCCTAAATGTATTTCCAGTTGATTATTTTAGTTTAGTTTTTGTAGGATATATTTTTTTTATCTTATCTATAACTTTAAATATTTCGTTCTTAGTTTCTTTGCTCCTCATCTTGGACACACAAATTAATTTAATACTCGAACCTGTGACCCTTGAATCTCATCCCAAAAATCTTGTTTTCCACCTATTAAAATCATGTACTTCTGCTTTAATTTTCGAGATCTCAGTATATTATCTTCATCGGGCTTGTTATAGGTTTCTTCATATCGGAAATATAAAAAAAGTTCATCCTTCTGAATGTGATTTTAAAAATGTAAATCTCTTTTTTTTTCACTGATATTTTTATAATGTATTAAAAAAGACTAGATTGGTTGAAATCTGAATAAAGAGCTGTAAACTTTTACTGTTATTTGAGATCTGTGGATCTCTGTGGAGGGGGGGGGAGCCTGCAATCCATATTGTTTTGTCGATCCGTTTAGAGAAAACTGAATGTTTTAAAAATGAACAAAGATAAAACGTGTTTCGTTTTATTTGCTTTCTGATATCGCTAGTTTGCAATTCAAGCTAAATTAAATGTATTCAAATTTATGTGAATTAAATTAGTGTTAGTACTTAAGAGGACGCCATACGAAGAGAGAAACTTTTTGTCGCAAATTCTTCTGCACCCTCATTATACTATTTTAAATTTTAAAAGAAAGAAAAAGTGAGTTCAGACTAACCAAGAGTTTAGCTATGTAGTTTCAATTGTTGGAAAAAAATATTGAAATATCAAAGGGCAAACAAATTATTGGAAGAAAACTTCTCCATTTCGAAATCCTAAGTTATCTTCTCATAATTTAGTTTCATTTTGATACTTTGAAATTTTCTTTTCGGTATTTGAAATTTCATGGCTTACTCTAAGTTTGACTGAACTCACTTTTTCTATACTTATAATTTTAAATTAGTTATGGAGGAAAAAGAGAATTTGTGACGTAAAATGTCTACCGCGGTATGGCGTCCTCATTTATCAATGATAAATTATTGGTAGCAATATTTTTAAATTGCTCAAGCTTACAATTACTGAAAAGATTGTAAGCTTAGCCTGAGGACACTTATTTGATGGAGAAGAATAACAGTGATTACGCATAATAACGCATTTAGTTTTTAATGTGAAATGTTTAATACTGTTTTGACCCAATAGATGGCCTTGCTGTCACTCGGTTGTGCATTGGTTCATTTTACTCTGGTGCAAGATGGGGAATGGAATCCGGAAAATGTGATGTGGAACCCAGCAATCTCACCTCTCAACTTATGCAGATACGAGACGTGAGTTTTAATTTTTATAAACAAAATATGGAATTTGAAAATTTTTAAGACAATGAGAGCAAGCTGGAGTCCGGGAAGGAAGTAAAAGTTGTCATTTTTTAACACGTAGCTTTCATACATTTACGCTAGGTGTTCTGTAATGACCTTCTTTAATAAATATTCTTATTACTCTCATAACACATTAAGAAGAAAAATTATGCCCATTAGGATTCTCAATCAATAGGATAGGCATTTCAAGGTTACGTAGTTTCCCCGTATCCCCCTTTCCGTTACCATGGTTACCACGCAAGTATATTCTATATTCTAACGGAAACGTATTGCCATGTGGAAAGAGTAAAATTTGTCGAAACTATTGTAACGAAGAGGAGGAAAGAGAGGTGAGTGGGAAACGGTGCAAACTTGAAAAACTTCCAATCTATGACTAGTCATCGTTAGAATCCAGAATGGAAGTATTGAAATTCTTTTATACCAGTTTATTTAAAAAGGTAGCTTGCTAATGTATTATCATCCATGTCACCCTAGATTGTTTGCACATATGTCGCTATAATCGATAATCATGCAAATATGACGTGAGTCAGGTTAAGAACATCATTTTGGACTACACTTTATGTGAACCATTAGCTATTTCGGTTATAGGTATTTCTCTCCTCTGCTTTCTAATTATTGATATGTACTGCATTTGAGGTGGTAATTTGGAGGACACTTTAATGATTTTTCATATTTTTTCGGTTCACTAGAGAACTTTGATATTAATATCAAGTTATTGGATAGGTGTCAAACTTTCTAAAAACATATACATATGCGAAAAGATGTTGATTAAACATATTTAAAAAATGTGTTATATTGTCCCTGTCACCCTAGATTGTTAGCACAGGTGACGCTATAATCGAAAATAGTGCAAATATAACGTGAGTCGGGTTAGGATTATTCATTTTGGACTACACATAATGCGAACCATTGTCTATTTCGGTAAAAGGCATTTCTCTCCTCTGCTTTCTAATTATTGATATGTACTGCATTTGAGGTGGTAATTTGGAGGACACTTTAATGAATTTTCATATTTTTTCGGTTCACTAGAGAACTTTGATATTGATATCAAGTTATTGGACAGGTGTCAAACTTTCTAAAAACATATACATATGCGAAAAAATTTTGATTTAACATATTTAAAAAATGTGTTATATTGTCCCTGTCACCCTAGATTGTTAGCACAGGTGACGCCATAATCGAAAATAGTGCAAATATAACGTGAGTCGGGTTAGGAATATTCATTTTGGACTACACATAATGCGAACCATTGTCTATTTCGGTTAAAGGCATTTCTCTCCTCTGCTTTCTAATTATTGATATGTACTGCATTTGAGGTGGTAATTTGGAGGACACTTTAATGAATTTTCATATTTTTTCGGTTCACTAAAGAACTCTGATATTGATATCAAGTTATTGGACAGGTGTCAAACTTTCTAAAAACATATACATATGCGAAAAAATTTTAATTTAACATATTTAAAAAATGTGTTATATTGTCCCTGTCACCCTAGATTGTTAGCACAGGTGACGCTATAATCGAAAATAGTGCAAATATAACGTGAGTCGGGTTAGGAATATTCATTTTGGACTACACATAATGCGAACCATTGTCTATTTCGGTTAAAGGCATTTCTCTCCTCTGCTTTCTAATTATTGATATGTACTGCATTTGAGGTGGTAATTTGGAGGACACTTTAATGAATTTTCATATTTTTTCGGTTCACTAGAGAACTTTGATATTAATATCAAGTTATTGGACAGGTGTCAAACTTTCTAAAAACATATACATATGCGAAAAGATGTTGATTAAACATATTTAAAAAATGTGTTATATTGTCCCTGTCACCCTAGATTGTTAGCACAGATGACGCTATAATCGAAAATAGTGCAAATATTGCGCACATGAACTACACATAATGCGAACCATTGTCTATTTCGGTTAAAGGCATTTCTCTCCTCTGCTTTCTAATTATTGATATGTACTGCATTTGAGGTGGTAATTTGGAGGACACTTTAATGATTTTTCATATTTTTTCGGTTCACTAGAGAACTTTGATATTAATATCAAGTTATTGGATAGGTGTCAAACTTTCTAAAAACATATACATATGCGAAAAGATGTTGATTAAACATATTTAAAAAATGTGTTATATTGTCCCTGTCACCCTAGATTGTTAGCACAGGTGACGCTATAATCGAAAATAGTGCAAATATAACGTGAGTCGGGTTAGGATTATTCATTTTGGACTACACATAATGCGAACCATTGTCTATTTCGGTAAAAGGCATTTCTCTCCTCTGCTTTCTAATTATTGATATGTACTGCATTTGAGGTGGTAATTTGGAGGACACTTTAATGAATTTTCATATTTTTTCGGTTCACTAGAGAACTTTGATATTGATATCAAGTTATTGGACAGGTGTCAAACTTTCTAAAAACATATACATATGCGAAAAAATTTTGATTTAACATATTTAAAAAATGTGTTATATTGTCCCTGTCACCCTAGATTGTTAGCACAGGTGACGCCATAATCGAAAATAGTGCAAATATAACGTGAGTCGGGTTAGGAATATTCATTTTGGACTACACATAATGCGAACCATTGTCTATTTCGGTTAAAGGCATTTCTCTCCTCTGCTTTCTAATTATTGATATGTACTGCATTTGAGGTGGTAATTTGGAGGACACTTTAATGAATTTTCATATTTTTTCGGTTCACTAAAGAACTCTGATATTGATATCAAGTTATTGGACAGGTGTCAAACTTTCTAAAAACATATACATATGCGAAAAAATTTTAATTTAACATATTTAAAAAATGTGTTATATTGTCCCTGTCACCCTAGATTGTTAGCACAGGTGACGCTATAATCGAAAATAGTGCAAATATAACGTGAGTCGGGTTAGGAATATTCATTTTGGACTACACATAATGCGAACCATTGTCTATTTCGGTTAAAGGCATTTCTCTCCTCTGCTTTCTAATTATTGATATGTACTGCATTTGAGGTGGTAATTTGGAGGACACTTTAATGAATTTTCATATTTTTTCGGTTCACTAGAGAACTTTGATATTAATATCAAGTTATTGGACAGGTGTCAAACTTTCTAAAAACATATACATATGCGAAAAGATGTTGATTAAACATATTTAAAAAATGTGTTATATTGTCCCTGTCACCCTAGATTGTTAGCACAGATGACGCTATAATCGAAAATAGTGCAAATATTGCGCACATGAACTACACATAATGCGAACCATTGTCTATTTCGGTTAAAGGCATTTCTCTCCTCTGCTTTCTAATTATTGATATGTACTGCATTTGAGGTGGTAATTTGGAGGACACTTTAATGAATTTTCATATTTTTTCGGTTCACTAAAGAACTCTGATATTGATATCAAGTTATTGGACAGGTGTCAAACTTTCTAAAAACATATACATATGCGAAAAAATTTTGATTTAACATATTTAAAAAATGTGTTATATTGTCCCTGTCACCCTAGATTGTTAGCACAGGTGACGCTATAATCGAAAATAGTGCAAATATAACGTGAGTCGGGTTAGGAATATTCATTTTGGACTACACATAATGCGAACCATTGTCTATTTCGGTTAAAGGCATTTCTCTCCTCTGCTTTCTAATTATTGATATGTACTGCATTTGAGGTGGTAATTTGGAGGACACTTTAATGAATTTTCATATTTTTTCGGTTCACTAGAGAACTTTGATATTGATATCAAGTTATTGGACAGGTGTCAAACTTTCTAAAAACATATACATATGCGAAAAAATTTTGATTTAACATATTTAAAAAATGTGTTATATTGTCCCTGTCACCCTAGATTGTTAGCACAGGTGACGCCATAATCGAAAATAGTGCAAATATAACGTGAGTCGGGTTAGGAATATTCATTTTGGACTACACATAATGCGAACCATTGTCTATTTCGGTTAAAGGCATTTCTCTCCTCTGCTTTCTAATTATTGATATGTACTGCATTTGAGGTGGTAATTTGGAGGACACTTTAATGAATTTTCATATTTTTTCGGTTCACTAGAGAACTTTGATATTGATATCAAGTTATTGGACAGGTGTCAAACTTTCTAAAAACATATACATATGCGAAAAAATTTTGATTTAACATATTTAAAAAATGTGTTATATTGTCCCTGTCACCCTAGATTGTTAGCACAGGTGACGCCATAATCGAAAATAGTGCAAATATAACGTGAGTCGGGTTAGGAATATTCATTTTGGACTACACATAATGCGAACCATTGTCTATTTCGGTTAAAGGCATTTCTCTCCTCTGCTTTCTAATTATTGATATGTACTGCATTTGAGGTGGTAATTTGGAGGACACTTTAATGAATTTTCATATTTTTTCGGTTCACTAGAGAATTTTGATATTGATATCAAGTTATTGGACAGGTGTCAAACTTTCTAAAAACATATACATATGCGAAAAAATTTTGATTTAACATATTTAAAAAATGTGTTATATTGTCCCTGTCACCCTAGATTGTTAGCACAGGTGACGCCATAATCGAAAATAGTGCAAATATAACGTGAGTCGGGTTAGGAATATTCATTTTGGACTACACATAATGCGAACCATTGTCTATTTCGGTTAAAGGCATTTCTCTCCTCTGCTTTCTAATTATTGATATGTACTGCATTTGAGGTGGTAATTTGGAGGACACTTTAATGAATTTTCATATTTTTTCGGTTCACTAGAGAACTTTGATATTAATATCAAGTTATTGGATAGGTGTCAAACTTTCTAAAAACATATACATATGCGAAAAGATGTTGATTAAACATCTTTAAAAAATGTGTTATATTGTCCCTGTCACCCTAGATTGTTAGCACAGGTGACGCCATAATCGAAAATAGTGCAAATATAACGTGAGTCGGGTTAGGAATATTCATTTTGGACTACACATAATGCGAACCATTGTCTATTTCGGTTAAAGGCATTTCTCTCCTCTGCTTTCTAATTATTGATATGTACTGCATTTGAGGTGGTAATTTGGAGGACACTTTAATGAATTTTCATATTTTTTCGGTTCACTAAAGAACTCTGATATTGATATCAAGTTATTGGACAGGTGTCAAACTTTCTAAAAACATATACATATGCGAAAAAATTTTAATTTAACATATTTAAAAAATGTGTTATATTGTCCCTGTCACCCTAGATTGTTAGCACAGGTGACGCTATAATCGAAAATAGTGCAAATATAACGTGAGTCGGGTTAGGAATATTCATTTTGGACTACACATAATGCGAACCATTGTCTATTTCGGTTAAAGGCATTTCTCTCCTCTGCTTTCTAATTATTGATATGTACTGCATTTGAGGTGGTAATTTGGAGGACACTTTAATGAATTTTCATATTTTTTCGGTTCACTAAAGAACTCTGATATTGATATCAAGTTATTGGACAGGTGTCAAACTTTCTAAAAACATATACATATGCGAAAAAATTTTGATTTAACATATTTAAAAAATGTGTTATATTGTCCCTGTCACCCTAAATTGTTAGCACAGATGTCGGTGTAATCGATTATAATGTAAATATGACATGAGTCGGGTGAAGAATATTCATTTTTTAAAATTTTTTTTTATCATGCATTAGCGGGGTTTTCGCATTGTTCTATTCTAAGTTTTCACAGTTCATTCAACCAACAATCCATCTCGGCGTACAGTCAGTTCGAAAAGTATGATAGCGCAAACCATATGATAGCGCTAATGAGTCCGCATGTGCGTCTACTGAGTAGGGTTCAGTGAGATTATTGCACTCTCATGTGCAACTCTGCTCAAGATATTCTGAATGTCAGACTTCATTTTCCACACTCTGAAATCGAACCGAAAAATCTCTCGATCTTTTTTTACGGTGGATAACATAATCAAAAAAAAAAAGAGTTCTTTGTCAGAGACTAGTTATTTTATCATGATCATGTAAAGTCTTGGAAAATTATTTTGTTAACGAATATAGTACTTGAAAATATTTTTTGAGTGATTAAAAAGTATTTTAACTTATTTTTTGTAGAGAGATTTGGTTACGCACCCTGATAATAATGTTTTAATCCCTTCTTTGCTTTTCTGACTCAAATGATTTTAAAAATCAAGGACTTTAAAATATGCATGGAAGAACATGGAATGTGCTTTTTCCAGAATCTATTTTTGTGTCACTACAATGTTGTGAATTTCATAATGACCAATCTCAGAACATATATTTTGGGATCCTTGTCGAAAATGAAGTGAAAAAATAAGGAGTTGCACTTAATGAATACTTATGTCGGTGATCACTTTAGAGGGAATAAAACCTGTTTTGTGATCAGAGGTTATTTTTCAAGGTGAAATGCAATTAGGTAATAAAAATTGTTCTGACATTTTTAGAGCCCTTAGTAGTGATTTCAATATACTTTTCCCAATTAAGCCAAATATTATATTGAAGATATTAGAGAAGAATATTTATTTTCAATAAAAACGTCTTTACTTGCTTGCTTATTTTCAGGAGAGTCCATCTTCCTAGTGCTGATGGAAACATCCCCCTAAATAATGTAACATGCATAAAATTTTTGTCAAAAAGCAATTTTTTTGTTACATCTGATCTATCTCAATTATATTCACGGTTAGAAAAATTTTTTAAAACTTTATTTTCGGAGAAAAATTGAAAAAAGAAAAAACTGGAAAAAAAATAGATTCCTGTGTAAAACTGACATACAAAGAGACCAATTTCGTAAACCTAGCTTAAATATTCATGGAAGCATAATCATTTTTAGAAAAAGAAAACTTATTTGTTTGCCTTACATTTTCTTACTATAACTGTAAAAATATTCAACAAAGTTAAGAATATCGTTTCAGAATTTTTTAAAAAAAGTTAGGAACTCTGCAGTATATGAGCAGTCTAAGCTGGTCTTTCACGCTGTATATATATATATATATATATATATATATATATATATATATATATATATATATATATATATATATATAACTTTGTAACGTTGATCCAAATGAAGGTGACTCTATTAAAATGTGGAAAAAAATGTTTAGTTTAAAATTCTATGTGATGATCTATTGTAATTGAATAATGAAGAAAAAAATTTGTTATTTTTTAGAGTGCAACACAGACAACGGAAGACATTGAAAAAGTATTAGAAGGTGCTCACCTGAGCGTCACTGACCTGCATATTTTAACTGGCATTCTCACAAGATTATCGAATAAAGTTCTTCAGTCACAAGTAAGTTCCTTCTTCATTTATGTTAAGAAAGTGAAATCTAAATATCAGCAGATATTTTTAAAAGTGCAAGGGCAGCTGAATAACTAGCTCTTTAATATCAAAATAAAGTATAGTTAAAACAATATATATAAGATTTTGGGAAACTATTCTGGGAGCTGATGGGAAACTTTTAATTGATAGACAAATGCAATGAAAGAGTTTAGTAACTATTTTATTTGAGTTTCAAACTTAAGAGGAGGCTATTCCGCGGAAGAAAATATTCGTAGCAAATTCTCTTTTTCCTTTATTACTAATTTAAAGGAAAGAAAAAGTAGGCAAACCATGAAGTTTCAATTGCTGAACAAAATACTTTCAAATTATTAAAATGCAAACAAATTATTGGAAGAAAACTTCTTCTTTGTGTAATCTTAAGTTATCATCTCATATTTTATTTTCATTTGTATGTTTTGAAATTTTCTTTTCAGTGTTTGAAACTTTATGGCTTACTGTCGGTCTGTCTGAACTCACTTTTTCTATATTTTAAATAAGGAAAAAGAGAATTTCTGACAGAGAATTTTCGGTTAAAAAAATTTCCGTTAACGGAGCTCAAGCAAAAAATCCCCAAATAATGTAAAATTCCGCCAAATTTCTTACAACCATAAGGGGAATGTTAGTTTGCTCAAGTGCAATATTCTCTGAATTTATTCAAAAGGAAGCCCGTTTTCCTTTTTTTCTTCCATCTTAATTTTTGTTTTAATAAATGTATTATTTTTATTTTCAAAAATTTGCGGTTTTGTTTACAATTCATTAATTTTTGTTTATAGTTGATCTTGTTTTGCTTACCATTAATAAATATTTGTTTATAACAGTTGAATGTTTACAACTTTTATTCTGTATATGTCTTGTCATTCGATTCGCTTGGCGACTTGGCTCACGGTTGGTTCACAATTGGAGACATTTTCTCCCGGCTGACGGAAAAGTTCCAAATTTCCTTTTGCAGTATGCGTATTCTTATGTTAACTAATGGTTATGGATGATTTTAATAACTTCCTTGCTCTTACTGACTTCTACAGGGATTATCTTTGTCATTAAAATAGTAATTTGTTATTTAATAAGTGTGCTAAAAGTAAATATAAAGGGCGCCCATTAATTTTTGTTCTTTTTATTGTAGGAGACTATTTCGACAATTTTCTCGATCATCGATAGCATGTTGGCTAATACTCAAAAAACTGAACTAATATCAGCAAAAAACACGATTCGTTTTACTACCAGGTAATTAATTGTTGTTAAATATATTTTTAAACAAGATGAAAGCTCAATTTTTTAATAATGTGCCTCTCTTTTCTTCTGAGAAAAACATTTTTAAGGCCTAGTATACAATTTTTAATTTATATTTTAGAAAATTGTTTTACAAAATCTGATTTAAAACGTGTGAAAACTTTAGTAAGTTGTTTACAAAAAGGATTTTTGCTTTTAAATATAGACCTAAGTAATGTGTAAGTAATGCAACATTACTTGTATTTTTTCACAACCAATCAACTGTCGTGTTTCCTAGCGAACGAGAGAGTGCAGACTTCTTATTAGCATTTACATTAGTCATGATTGCTCTTTGATGGATTTCAAAAATGTCGCTGCATATCTTTCAAGCAGATGCTTATTGTAGGCAGTGATACCAAAATCTACAAGTCCGCTTTAAGACAGAGATTAGAGTTGTAATAAGCCCCATTTTATGACAAAGTTTTTCTTTTTTTTTACTGACATGGTAAGTAAGGTAATCCCGCAAAATTACACATTTACCCTAGAATATTGCTCCACATAATTTTTTTTACACTACCAACTGATAAATTAGACTAAGTTTAAAGTTTCCAAAAATTAAATAAAAATCATTTTTTCCATTGAATTATTTATTTTTTTCTATAGTTTTACAGGATGTCTATTGTGTATAATTTTACAGGATGTCTCTTTACATAATAGTCAAGTATCACTGGCTGCGGTCAGTAAACGGATGTGTGACCGCTTTGATCACCCTGCGTAGGGGGTGTGCGGTATTGGTCCTCGTTAAACTGTTCTACCGTAAAGTGCTCGACTTCACGCGCAAGTCGTCGGTCTACCAAAGCAGGGCAGCCATCCCCTCTGCAGAGGATCAAAATTACAATGGCATGTCTTCGGATCATCCACAGGGATGTTTCCTACACAGTCGCCAATAGCCCATTATGCAGCTCTATTGCGACGTAAATAAAGTACCGACCTACCTACAAATTTCCATAATTTTTTAAATCTTAATATTTTTAATAATACGAAATTATGATGCTTTAGTTTCGAATTTTAATCTCAAATTGTCTATTTCATAGTTAATCCAACTTACTTTTCGATCGTTTCGATCAGATTTCCAAGTGTATTTCAAAATCCCGATCTGTTTAATACGAATCGTGCAAATAATAATAATTTTTGACGTGTTTTCTTTGTGTCAATTTTATCGTAAATCCAAGCTATCTTTCTTTTTCCTCCCTTCTCGTAAAAATTAAAATTTATGTTTGTTCGTGTGCTTTTTAATAATTATCCTGCCATAATTTTGTTGTGAATCGTGTTTGGCAACTAATGAAAAATATCCGATTTGAATATCTTGAGAAAAAATTTACAAGTATTATTTTCACTCCGGAGAAAATTTTTGAGAAGTGAAATACGCATCTAGATGCGTATTAAGATACTCTGTTAATGTGGATGATTACCAAATGAACTCCAAATGTTACTCTGTTACTAAACTGTAAGAATATATTCTATTGTTCCAGAATTCTGAAGATCATCGATTCTGTTCTGAGGTCGGAGAGAAGAGAATTAGTTTTGATATCGAAAAAGAACATTCTAGCTTATGTCAAGTCCACGGAGAAAGATCACGTGATTGGGGCCTCCATTATTTCGGACGATAGTGTGGAATACTTAACGAATCGCACGCAGATAAAGGGCGAGGCGGCCTTTTTCCTGCCTGAGGATTTAGTGTCGGAGAGGGAGAGAGACTTGCCTTTTCCTTGCCACCTTGAGATGGTCTTCTTTAAAGAATGGATTCTGTTTCCCAATCCGAAAGGAGTTCTTCTGAAAAGAAATTACAAAATTCTATCTTCTCCGGTACTTCTTGCATCACTTTCTGGCGGACGCGCTTGGAACCTCTCTTCACCCATACACCTTTACTTTCGAACGGTAAGAAACTACTTAAAAAAAAAATCCTTTTTATCTAAATATATTATTCATTATATGTCATGTTAACCAATCCAATAGAATTGTTTCAATAAATGAATACAAAGTGATATTTCTCAACAAAAAAGACTGATTAAATATCAAAAAGGCTATTTAATGTGATATAGCGTGCCTCTTTATAATCAAAGATGATTGTGCTCAGGAAAAAAAATCCGGATTTCCGGATTTTTCTCTAACCTCAATCCGGGACTTTTCGGAAATCCAAGGTCCAGAAGTTTCAAGAAATCATCGCTCACATTTATGTTTTTAAAAAAAAGGCTTGAATATTTTAATTAAAAATATTAGAACTGGAATTTATACTTGGCATCTCTTTCAATTGTAAATACTTTTTCTGGCAGAATAATAAGTGTGATTAGAAATAAAATTAAACTTATATATAATTATAAATGTAAATTATGCTGCATATAATTTAGTTAGAGTTTCATGTTTTGAAAATATCAATGATTTAAATTCATAAAGACTTTAATTTTGTGAAATGCGTCATTGATAATTTTACTCAAGAAATTTTCAGAACTTTTGAGTTGGGCTCACAATTACCCCTGTATATTAGAAAGATGATTTAAAATTTAAATTAACTGTCCCTTTTACATGTAAGTCTTAGATGTCAAACGGACATGTAAATGTTATTTAGAAGCAGCGCAAACTTTCCATTTTTAAGTATGTTCCCGGTCTCAAACTTTGTGGGGAGGGGAGTTCTTGCAAGGACAGGAATTTTATTCTTCTGCTAAACCTTTAAATCGGAGGGAATAAAAACAAAGGGAATGAATTCGTGTGTGTTTCTTTTATAGCTACAGAACGATTTAATCTTGGGTTCTGAAATTTGGTACTGTGGTAAGTTTTGACTATTTCCAATTGCATCAACTTTGGTGCAACATTCTTGGAACGACATCATTCTTGCAGAAGAGCAGAGACGAGTTTGTGGGGGGAGTTGTTGCAGACAATGTCAACCTTCATCTATGAAAAGGTACCCCAACATAAAATCAAGTTTACATGTCTTATATGCTAGTGAACTGGCATTGTATTTTTGTAGTGGTAGACAGACTACAGTACTCCCCCACCAGAATTATAGCTGTGATAGAATTTGATAAATGGATACCACTAGATGATTCATTGCTGTTTGTGAAAGGGCGGAAGAGCTGTATTAAGATCACCGTACTTTTGAGTGCCGATCGTGAGAGCTGTATTAATGTCAACCCCTCACCAATGAATAATTATAATGTATGTTTTCTTTAATTCGAACAATGGAAAATGCGACGTGTTCTGTTGAGTCTCTTCTTATATTTCTATTGGGGGGAGAGCAGATATCGACAATGTCAACCTTCATCTATGAAAAGGTATCCCAACATAGAATCGAGTTTACATGTCTTATATGCTAGTGAATTGGCATTGTATTTTTGTAGTGGTAGACAGACTACAGTACTCCCCCACCCGAATTATAGTTGTGATAGAATTTGATGAATGGATACCACTAGATGATTCATTGCTGTTTGTGAAAGGGCGGAAGAGCTGTATTAAGATCACCGTACTTTTGAGTGCCGATCGTGAGAGCTGTATTAATGTCAACCCCTCACCTATGAATAATTATAATGTATGTTTTCTTTAATTCGAACAATGGAAAATGCGACGTGTTCTGTTGAGTCTCTTCTTATATTTCTATTGGGGGGAGAGCAGATATCGACAATGTCAACCTTCATCTATGAAAAGGTATCCCAACATAGAATCGAGTTTACATGTCTTATATGCTAGTGAATTGGCATTGTATTTTTGTAGTGGTAGACAGACTACAGTACTCCCCCACCCGAATTATAGTTGTGATAGAATTTGATGAATGGATACCACTAGATGATTCATTGCTGTTTGTGAAAGGGCGGAAGAGCTGTATTAAGATCACCGTACTTTTGAGTGCCGATCGTGAGAGCTGTATTAGTGTCAACCCTTCACCTATGAATAATTATAATGTATGTTTTCTTTAATTCGAACAATGGAAAATGCGACGTGTTCTGTTGAGTCTCTTCTTATATTTCTATTGGGGGGAGAGCAGATATCGACAATGTCAACCTTCATCTATGAAAAGGTATCCCAACATAGAATCGAGTTTACATGTCTTATATGCTAGTGAATTGGCATTGTATTTTTGTAGTGGTAGACAGACTACAGTACTCCCCCACCCGAATTATAGTTGTGATAGAATTTGATGAATGGATACCACTAGATGATTCATTGCTGTTTGTGAAAGGGCGGAAGAGCTGTATTAAGATCACCGTACTTTTGAGTGCCGATCGTGAGAGCTGTATTAATGTCAACCCCTCACCTATGAATAATTATAATGTATGTTTTCTTTAATTCGAACAATGGAAAATGCGACGTGTTCTGTTGAGTCTCTTCTTATATTTCTATTGGGGGGAGAGCAGATATCGACAATGTCAACCTTCATCTATGAAAAGGTATCCCAACATAGAATCGAGTTTACATGTCTTATATGCTAGTGAATTGGCATTGTATTTTTGTAGTGGTAGACAGACTACAGTACTCCCCCACCCGAATTATAGTTGTGATAGAATTTGATGAATGGATACCACTAGATGATTCATTGCTGTTTGTGAAAGGGCGGAAGAGCTGTATTAAGATCACCGTACTTTTGAGTGCCGATCGTGAGAGCTGTATTAGTGTCAACCCTTCACCTATGAATAATTATAATGTATGTTTTCTTTAATTCGAACAATGGAAAATGCGACGTGTTCTGTTGAGTCTCTTCTTATATTTCTATTGGGGGGAGAGCAGATATCGACAATGTCAACCTTCATCTATGAAAAGGTATCCCAACATAGAATCGAGTTTACATGTCTTATATGCTAGTGAATTGGCATTGTATTTTTGTAGTGGTAGACAGACTACAGTACTCCCCCACCCGAATTATAGTTGTGATAGAATTTGATGAATGGATACCACTAGATGATTCATTGCTGTTTGTGAAAGGGCGGAAGAGCTGTATTAAGATCACCGTACTTTTGAGTGCCGATCGTGAGAGCTGTATTAATGTCAACCCCTCACCTATGAATAATTATAATGTATGTTTTCTTTAATTCGAACAATGGAAAATGCGACGTGTTCTGTTGAGTCTCTTCTTATATTTCTATTGGGGGGAGAGCAGATATCGACAATGTCAACCTTCATCTATGAAAAGGTATCCCAACATAGAATCGAGTTTACATGTCTTATATGCTAGTGAATTGGCATTGTATTTTTGTAGTGGTAGACAGACTACAGTACTCCCCCACCCGAATTATAGTTGTGATAGAATTTGATGAATGGATACCACTAGATGATTCATTGCTGTTTGTGAAAGGGCGGAAGAGCTGTATTAAGATCACCGTACTTTTGAGTGCCGATCGTGAGAGCTGTATTAATGTCAACCCCTCACCTATGAATAATTATAATGTATGTTTTCTTTAATTCGAACAATGGAAAATGCGACGTGTTCTGTTGAGTCTCTTCTTATATTTCTATTGGGGGGAGAGCAGATATCGACAATGTCAACCTTCATCTATGAAAAGGTATCCCAACATAGAATCGAGTTTACATGTCTTATATGCTAGTGAATTGGCATTGTATTTTTGTAGTGGTAGACAGACTACAGTACTCCCCCACCCGAATTATAGTTGTGATAGAATTTGATGAATGGATACCACTAGATGATTCATTGCTGTTTGTGAAAGGGCGGAAGAGCTGTATTAAGATCACCGTACTTTTGAGTGCCGATCGTGAGAGCTGTATTAATGTCAACCCCTCACCTATGAATAATTATAATGTATGTTTTCTTTAATTCGAACAATGGAAAATGCGACGTGTTCTGTTGAGTCTCTTCTTATATTTCTATTGGGGGGAGAGCAGATATCGACAATGTCAACCTTCATCTATGAAAAGGTATCCCAACATAGAATCGAGTTTACATGTCTTATATGCTAGTGAATTGGCATTGTATTTTTGTAGTGGTAGACAGACTACAGTACTCCCCCACCCGAATTATAGTTGTGATAGAATTTGATGAATGGATACCACTAGATGATTCATTGCTGTTTGTGAAAGGGCGGAAGAGCTGTATTAAGATCACCGTACTTTTGAGTGCCGATCGTGAGAGCTGTATTAGTGTCAACCCTTCACCTATGAATAATTATAATGTATGTTTTCTTTAATTCGAACAATGGAAAATGCGACGTGTTCTGTTGAGTCTCTTCTTATATTTCTATTGGGGGGAGAGCAGATATCGACAATGTCAACCTTCATCTATGAAAAGGTATCCCAACATAGAATCGAGTTTACATGTCTTATATGCTAGTGAATTGGCATTGTATTTTTGTAGTGGTAGACAGACTACAGTACTCCCCCACCCGAATTATAGTTGTGATAGAATTTGATGAATGGATACCACTAGATGATTCATTGCTGTTTGTGAAAGGGCGGAAGAGCTGTATTAAGATCACCGTACTTTTGAGTGCCGATCGTGAGAGCTGTATTAGTGTCAACCCTTCACCTATGAATAATTATAATGTATGTTTTCTTTAATTCGAACAATGGAAAATGCGACGTGTTCTGTTGAGTCTCTTCTTATATTTCTATTGGGGGGAGAGCAGATATCGACAATGTCAACCTTCATCTATGAAAAGGTATCCCAACATAGAATCGAGTTAACATGTCATATATACTAGGGAATTGGAAATGTAGTTTTTGTAGTGGTAGATAAGCTGCAAACTGAAGGAAAACTCCCACTTCCTAGTCACGTAGTTAGAGAAGGCGACAGTACTAGATCGGATGAATGTTGTGTACGAAGGCTGTGAATATTTTGGCTGCGAATAATATATTGACTGTGAATAATCCAAAGGAATCCCATATTTTGGTCCTTTGACACATTTTTAACGGGCATAATAAAAAAAAACTGTCTTAAATTGGCAGCGAACAATAGCATTATGCTAAATAGCCCTGAATAGTGTTAATCTTTATTTTGACAAGTTGGACTCCTAAAAACGTATTTTGCTTTATCTAATAATGTAAAGTCACCGAAAAGGGAAACAAATAATGGTAATCAAGCAACAAAAAATGCGTTTATCTGAGCTTTGTATATGTTATGGTTTGTGCAATTTTGCATACGGTTTCATGGGGTTAAATAATGCCCTTATTTTTTCAGCCTATGCGAAGAAAGTTTATTCAGCTAGTTAATAATAAGAGCAATGCTTTAAAATTGATTTTTAATATTTTGTGTTAAATATCTACACTATCACTTCTGGGCCGGGATAGCCTGGTTGGTAGGGCACTGGGCCCATGTCCAAGAAGTCGTGTGTTTGATCCCCGCCGTCCGAAGACTAGTAAATGGTGTAAATGGTGACTGATGCAAGTTAAATCTGTCGGATCACAAAGTCCTCCATATTCCCATAACAAATCAATACCTCTGGGGATACTGAGTTTCCAGAGTTATCCGGGAGTTTCCTTGTTTTCCGTATTGGTTCAAAATTAAAAGGCAACAGAGTTGAACATTAGCAGTCGTAAACTGTAAATTGAGTTGGCTGTTCAACGACGGTTACGACTAAAGAACTGAGATAGTCTGCTATGGAAAGAGCACGGAGAGGAGATTTTGATAAAATTGCTGTCGAAATATTTATCACCAATTGATATAGGTCGTAACCATGGTCATCGACAGTGTTACAGAAGGGAGCTCTTTAGATAGATGGACTAAATCACTTTATTCTTTTCAATTCGAGGTGTTAAAAGTGAATTTTTTTCTCTCTCTTTCCAGGGTGATGTGGAAGTGGAACATCCAACGTGTGTCTACTATGACGTCAAAAAAGAAGAGTGGAGTACGGAAGGGTGCGAATATGTCGGTCTAGAAGAAGATTTTTATCACTGCCAATGTCATCATCTCTCTATCTTTTCTGTCATTTTAGTAATCTGACATTTTTTTTAAAAATGTTTATGTCTTGTCTAATATGCTAACAAAAATCATAATGTGGAGTTTTACAATCAAGTGCCACAACAATTAATTCCTTCGGGACCAAAATCACGTGATCCTTTCTGCGCGGTATATATGCAGAGATGATTGTGCTCCGGAAAAAGTCGTGATTTTCGGATTTTTCGCTAACCGCGATCCGGAAATTTCCTGAAATTCATGATCCCGAAAACATTTATGTATAAAAATTTTTGTGTATTTTTATTTAAAAATATTAGAACTAGAATTTATACTTGGCATCTCTTTCATTTGTAAATATTTTTCTGGTGGAATAATGATTAGATATAAAAGTAAATTTATACAAAATTATTAATTTTAATTTATGCTGCATATAATTTATTTAGAATTTCATGTTGTGTAAAAATCAATGATTTAAACTGACAAAGACATAATTTATTGAATTCCGTCATTAATGATTTTACTCAAGGAACTTTCAGGATTTTTGAGTTGGGCTCACAATCACCCCTACATATGAGACAAGCCTTTCTGACTCTATTGGCTCATAATCTCACTGATGACTCAATTTGATACTCTCATATGATCGTCCCTTATATCTTGGTGAATAAGTTAACCCGTTGTTTATGTATCAACACCCTATTTTTGATGACAGGATAATAAATTTCTGGTACTCGATAAATAAACCACTGTCTGTACGACGATTGTTATTCCAATAAACGTCATGTGTCAAATAATATGAGGGGAATTAATTATCGACTACATCAACCTTCATCTATCAAAAGATACCTCAAGATCGAATCAAGTTAGCGTGTCTAGTGAATTGGTATTTTAATATTCATAGTGGTATAGTTACACCACAAATACTAGACACATAACAAAACATGGATTCAAATGTTATTGCAAAATATTTTTAAGAAAATGCGAAATTTTGAATTATTTGGACTGGGGTGGAGATTATTTTTTGTAGGATGAAATACAATCTACTGTAGAGTGTGACAAATATATAGCCACCATGTATCATGACAAAGTGTGAATTCAAATGTTATTATAAAATATTTGTCAACAAATTTGTTGTAGCAATATAACTATCGTTTTAAATGATATTTTTTAAAAAAAATTATTACTAATCAAAATTATTTATGTTCATTAATAGATCTTAATAGAAGCGTACGAGATCTTTTATACTATTTGCCAATCAAATTTGACTGGAAATAAACATTTCATTTAAAGAAGTTAATGTGGGAAATGGAGGTATAAGAGTAAGAAAACAGAATTCTTTACTGTAAATGTATTTTAAGTGAATACTTTCGTAGAAAAGAAAACTGTCTCATCATCAGAGCCGGATTATACCTTTCGTAGGCCCTAGGCACAGAGCCGGATTATACCTTTCGTGGGCCCTCCCCTCTTTTCAAATTATATACTAAAATTTTCTTGCATATTTTTTTTTACATTTTTATTAATATGGATTTTAATTTACAAATTTGTTTATCGAACTTTATCTGCAATACCGACATACTGCCGATATTGCAGTTGATATCGATAATACCATTATGATTAGTTCGATCGATAACAATGTTAAAGATAAACTTGTGAATACTTTTCCTAACGTTCACATTGCATTAAGAATATATTTGTCGATTGTTGGATCAAATGCAGAAGGAGAAAGATATTTCTCCAGATTAAAATTGATAAAAAATTATTTGCGTTCAACAATGATCCTTTGACATCGCTCGCACTTATGTCTATTGAATACGACATTTTGCGTAGTTTTGGAATTCGACAGCTAATACAAGATTTCGTTGAATCCAAAAATCGCGAAAAAGTAATACATTAGATCATAAGATTCTGCAAAATAATTTATTACCGAAAAATATTATATATTTATATGTATCATCATAATTTTGTGCAAAATACACTTGTTGTTTTTAAAGCTAAATTATTTTTGTCAACAAATTTTTTTCTCCCAAGTTTTTCGTAGGCCCCAGAATTTCGTAGGCCCTAGGCACGTGCCTAGTGTGCCTATAGGTTAATCCAGCCCTGCTCATCATACAAATCAACAATTATTTGTGGGAAAATCATCGGGATTGGTGAGCGCCAGAAAACAAGTGGCTTAGCCCTCAAGTCATCTACACTGGTATAAGAAATTAAGAGAGTTTGCAGACTTGGTTCATTATCTCTAGAAATACTAGACCCAGTGAAATTTGATTTGTACATACATTGATACAATACAAAACAAATGACCATTCAACAATTGTAATGCACCCGCATGATCGCGGATAACACTCGTTGAAGTCGGAAAATATGAAACAGCATTTGCAGAATAAACAAAAGAAAAAGGTCCCTTCTTACAGATATAAAGGCCTTGCACCGCGATTTCATACTTGATATAAGGCAGTTTATCAATTCCTGTGGGAATTTCATACTTTCCTACTCCAACGAGTGTTAATATACACGATCATGCGCGTGTATTACAATTGTTGAATGGTTATTTGTTTTGTATTGTATCAATGCATGTAATTATCAAATTTCATTAAAATTGGTCCGGTAGTTCTAGAGATAATCGACCCAGTTTGAAAATTCTCCTCATTTTTTAAACCAGTATACAGTGCTGATACAAATATGTGCATTTCAATTACGAAGAGTTTTGAAAAGTGTGTGCCACACCCATCTCCCCTCTTAAAACTCTGTTAAGATTTATGACAATTTATGTTTTCCTAAAATCCAGGTGTGAATTCAAATGTTAGAAGTTAACATTAAAGAATTTCCTAAATATTCATAATTTGCTAAAAACGAAGCCCAGATTCTCCTTGCATTTATTTAATTTATATGTTTATTTCATTCTTACAGTCTGTTAATCCAGAGAAAAGTGATCCCCCCTCTTACAGATTGGGAACTGCCCTGCACGTGGGATTAAGTTTTTCTATGATTGCTCTGGCTTTCTCAGCCCTACTCTACCTTCTCTCCAAGTAAGACTTGTATCATTCAACTTTCATTTATTTTATTCCTGCCGTAAAAATACCTCTGATCCCGTCTTTATCCCTAATTTTCACATTAATAAAATTATTTTTGCTATTCAGAAAAAAATGGGAGTTTTTCTTTTTAGAGGATTAATCATTTTCTATACTTTCATTCATAGTTCAGGAATTCTCCTTTCATGCAAGACACAAAAACTTTATGGAAACAACAAAATGAGTAAACAATTTCAAATTAAAAGAATAAATATTTTTTCTGTCAATTGGAACATAGGACACAAAGTTTGCTTTAGGCAAGGTTTGAAAACTTTAGACACCCAGAAATGTACTAAATTACGAAGAAATGCAGATGACGTAACGACTTTGTCGAAGAAAATACCCTGTCGACGAAACGATTCTGTTGATGAAATGACCCTGTCTACGAAATGACCCTATTGACGAAATAACATTGTCAACGAAATAGACTTTTGATTAAATGACCTTGTCGATAAAATTATCCGTAGAAGAGGTGTCGATGAAATGGCTTGTCGATGTAGTGATTGTTGATGGAACAACCCTGTCGACAAAATGGCCCGTCAACGAAACGACCCTGTCGACGAAATGACCGTCGATGAAATGATCTGTTGATGAAGTGATAGTGTCGCCGAAATAAATTCGACCCGCAGTAATGATAGTAAAGTAAATCGCTATACTCAACCGCAAAATGTTAAGAAGAGGCTATACATTGTGAGAAACTTTTAATGGCGAATTCTCTTTCATCTCCATTTTTTTTTTAAATTTATCATCATCATTATCAATGGCTCGACAGCCCAGGGTGGGCCTTGGCCTTCTCAAGAAGTTTTTTCCAGGCCAACCTTTTTCCTGCTAGCGTTTCTAGTTTTCAAGACCAAAAAATCTTTTTCTAGGTCATCTATCCTTCTCAAATTCGGCCTGCCTTTCTTCCGCAAACTGTTAAGAAGAGGCTATACCTTGTGAGAAACTTTTAATGGCGAATTCTCCTTCATCTCCATTTTTTTTTATAAATTTATCATCATCATCATCAATGGCTCGACAGACCGGGGTGGGCCTTAGCCTTCTCAAGAAGTTTTTTCCTTGCCAACCTTTTTTCCTGCTACCGTTTTACAGTTTCAAATTTTTAAGACCAAAAAAATCTTTTTCTAGGTCATCTATCCATCTTAAATTCGGCCTGCCTCTTTTTCGTGTGCCAACTGGTCTAGCATTGAAAACTCTTTTTGCGGTACGATCTTCATCCATTCTGATAATACCCATTTTATTCTTTGTCGTTTAAAGAAGTTAATAACGTCAGGTTCATTATATGAGTGATAAAGCTCTAATTTTGTTATTTTAAAATTTATAGTTGAGAGAAAAATGAGTTAAGGTAAACACTGAAGTTTCGAATGAAATTTTCTGAAAAAAAATTTTCAAAATATTTGAAGACAAACAAATTATAGCAGGGTTACTTAGGATTATATGATGGGGAACTAACCCTACCATGAGAGGTTCCTCCCACGGTATAGAGTTCTTTTAAGGTAATAAACTGAGCGAAAATTCAGATTCTTTTTACTATTCTTATTAACATCCATATTTGAACTTCAGTTCATTAACTTCCTAAACCCTTGAAATATTTAATCTCCGATTTTTTTTTTTTTTTAAGCATACTGACAGAGGAAACTGGAAAGAAACTCCCAAAAAAGAAACCAAAATGCTTGACAGCTATTTTCCTACCATTGCCTACGTTATCAATGCTGAAGTTTTTTTAGCGGGTGTGTTGCTTATCATATGAATATGTTTAAAATATGAAAATCTCAAATTTAAAATACTACGGTACAGTTGAAAAAAACAATGTAAGTCGTTTACGACAGATTTTTAAAAAACCAGCTTGACAACTATTTTCATACCCTTGCTTGCTATCAATGCTAGTTTTTTTTTCTTTTTTTTGAGGTGTGCAGCTTATCATACAAATACGTCAAAAATATGAAAATCTCGAATTTGATTTTTTTGTCACTTGTGTTGATTTTTCGAATGAACAGCTTGTGTTGTAAAAAATGATCTTACATACATGCTTAATGTTAAGTTCTCGACATAATTTGAGATTCGAAGATGTCTTTAGATTAAAAAGAAATGTTCATAGCATAATGAAAAGAGAATTTTTGTTTCAGGAAATGGCGAATGACAGTCGATCACACCATCCTGTTCCATTTGTCTTTGAGTTTTTTGGGTTGCCTTCTCATCCTCCTCTTGAGCGAGGAGAAGTTTTCTTGGGAGAAGAGCTGCTTCCTCCTATCCTTAATGCTCCACTACTTTCTGTTGGCAACATTTGGCTGGCTCCTCGTTCATGCAATCGTTCACAAGATGAGATTTGGCAAGAAAACGGATTTGGAAGAAGTACCTTACTTCCAACTGAAAGCTGCTATTTGTACTTGGGGTAAATATACATTACTAGCTAAAAACCTTTTACCGACGATGATTTTCTGTTCTTTCATCTAAGAAAAGTTGTATAGCTGAGGAATTATGGAATAACACTACATGGTTAAAAAAATTCATTTCTGGACTAGTAAATTTTTAACGAATTTAACCGAAGTTTATAGTAAGCAATGTAACAAAGCTCATTATTATTTTAAAGAGTTAAATAAAGATACTGCAATCAATGGAAATCTCTTAAAGTCCCCCTCAATATTTCAGAAATAAAGTAAATTTTTCTTGAATTATTATTAATTTAATTTTATTAAAGTTAAAAACAAGAAAGAGATAAAAAATATTATTTTGGACGGTATTTAGCACAGTTAGGAAAATTTTTTTCTTATGTGTGAAATTAAGAACTGTTGTCACTGTGTCATTTAACTTCATCCCCCATGCAATAACAAAAAAGTTTCCATTTGAGATAAATTATTCGAGGTCAAAACAGAGATTTTAAATGAAAAAAATATTGTATCATATGTCTGGTTATTTGGAAATACCCGGATAATTGTTCAAAATAGAATTGTGATAAATATTTTGATCAAATCCTCAGCTGATCTGTGTTATAATCAAAATCAAATATATGATCTGACAATCAGTAAACTTGAATATCAATTAGTTCAGAAGCTTCTATAAACATCACAATAGATAAGAATAATATTTGAATTCAAAATTTCAAGCATCCTTTCTTTGTAAACTTTGAAATGTCAATTAACTCACGGCATTACTTCAAAGAGCAGATGTTTGACCTATGCATCTTTTATAATTATAATAGTGTAAATTTTATTCGATTTTTCATTTTTGGTAAAAGAAATATGTATACATACTTATACAACACAAATAAGAACATAACATTTGCCATATAATTTAATGGGGTAGCCTAAAAATAATTTCGTTTTCTATTTGACCATTTCCTGATAAATGAAATGATCAAAGTCAACCCCTGGAATGCAACAAAAGAAAAGAAGCTAAATTTTTTTTTCTTGTAAGTGAACTATAATTAAAATTAACAATAAAAATATTTTATTGTTTCACTCACTCTATTGCTATTAGGTTGAGTATTTTCACTAACTGATTTTTAAACAGAACTTACTTTATACTATGCTATTTGAACAGCATTAGGGGTCAAAAAATATAAGTAAATAAACCCAATGCAATCACACACACAAAACCAAAAGGCTAATTTTGGCACAATTAAAAAAAATTGAAGCACTCTTCTATTACTTGCTACTCATCCTAGTAATTTTACATTATTTGATAAAGTAAAACATGTCTTTAGAAGCTTAACTCATTAAAATAAAGATTAACTGCTTTCATTATAGATAATATCAAATGATTTTTCTGACAAATTTCTACTTTAGACTTCACACTCTTTACAGATTATTCGCATTTTTGCAAATAATGTGTCCAAGAGGTCGTGGGTTCGATCCCCGTCGGCAAAAGACTCCCCGTGTAGTAAATGGTGACTGATGCACGTTAAATCTGTCGAGGCACAAAGTCCTCCATGTCCCCATAACAAATCATACCTCTGTGGGTACTGATCCAGGAGTTCCCTTGTTTTCTGGATTTCATTCAAAATTACAAGGCTACGGATTTGAGCATTAATAGTCGTAAACCCTTAAAATTGAGTCGGCTGTTCAACCACGGTTATAAAATAAAGTAAAATAAACTGAATTTGAGCCGCGATGGCTCAGGGGATAGAGCGCTCACCTTCCAATGAGGAGAACCGGGTTCGAATCCCAGTCGATACCGACCACAGTGCTGACGTGATATATCTTCAATGGTAGACGGATCATGGGTCAGTGTCCCCTTGCCGTCAGATTAACCGTGGGAGGTTCTCGTGGTCTACCTCTCCATGTAACGCAAATGCGGGTTAGTTCTATCAAAAAGTCCTCCACGAAGGCTAATCTTTACTATGCTTGATCCAGGAGCTCCCTTGTCTTCTGGATTGGGTTCAAAATTACAAGGCTACGGAGTTGAAATTAGTAGTAGTAAACCCATAAAATTAGGTCGACTGTTCAACGACGGTTATAAAAAAAAAAAATCAGAATTAGTGCCGGGATAGCCTGGATTGCAAGGCACTGGGCCAATGTCCAAGAGGTTGTGGGTTCGATCCCCGCTGGTTGAAGACTCCCCGTGTAGTAAATGGTGACTGATGCACGTTAAATCTGTCGAGGCACAAATTCCTCCATGTTACCATAACAAATCATACCTCTGGGGGTACTAATCCCGGAATTTCCTCGTCTTTTGGATTGGTTCAAAATTACAAGGTTACGGAGTTGTACATCAGTAGTCATAAACCCAAAATTGAATCAGCTGTTCAGCGACGGTTATAAAATAAAATAATCAGAACCAGGATAATCTATTTGAGTTATTATATTTTGCAAAGTTTACATCTTCTAAAATCAAAATGAATAAAATTATTTATTTTGAGGTTATAATTACTCGTCAAGAAATGTTGACTTATTTTTACAGTTTTTTTTTCTGTTATTGTCATGAAATATAATAAAGTCTAGTGTATTAACAAACTAATAAAAAGTTCTAATAGAGGAAATATTAATAAACATATTTTATTTGTTTAAAAATAAAGAAAATCTGAGTGAAGTTATACTTTGGTGGAGCACTATACACCTCAAGATAAACTAAATGCAAAAATAAGTTCTGTTTTTAACAGCCTTTCTTTAATTTATAACAGGAGAATTTACATAAGTGTTTTTTACCTCTCTCCTCATTGTATAATTGAGAACTTTTTAACTGAAATAATTAAAAGTTTCTTTCATAACCATTATTTTATTTCCTTCCTGTACTATGCAAATTTATTATTTATTTTCTTAGTTTCAATTTTAAAATTGTAGTTATAGTGCATTTACGCCGCACTAGAACTGCGCAATGGGCTATTGGCGACGGTCTGGGAAACATCCCTGAGGATGACCCGACGACATGCCATCATAATTTTGATCCTCTGCAGAAGGGATAGCACGCCGCTTCGGTAGCCCGACGACCTACACGCGAAGTCGAGCACTTTACGGCAGAACAGTTTAACGAGAACAAATACCGCACACCCTCATTCCTTACGCAGACTGATCCAAGTGGTCACCCACCCGCACACTGACCGCAGTCAGTGATGCTTGACTTCGGTGATCTGCTGGGAACCGTGTCTTTACGATCAGTCCACTGCGGAACCTTAAAATTGTAAGCCATTGATAAAAATTTTAAAAAATTTTCAATTGTTAAGTGATAACTTTATTTTCCTTTTCAGGCTCAGCTGCTGTTATCATATTTGTCATATGGTTAACAAGATATGATGAGCACTACAACTTAAAGAGGTACATGCCTTCTTTACCTCTCTAAGTGATAAAGGGTCCAATTGCTCCCCACTAATTACCTCAATTGCTCAAACATACTCCTAAATAATTTTTTATTTTAATATGCCAAATTATGTCCCAGTTTTTTCAGAAGATAAAAAAGCATATATACCAAAAATGATATTCCAATTGCCATCGATTGTGGTCACCTAAATTTGCTATCAAAACAATCCAATAACAATATATCAATGGAAATTTCTACGTTCTCACATTCAAAGTTGCACATTGTTTGAAAAATAGTAAAGAAACTTAGAACTACATCATTTAGCCGGTTTGCTATCATTTGTCACAAAATGGCGCTTGAAATATCTTCCAACTAACTAAATAAAATATAAACTCTCCAAAGTGGAATTCTCCTACAATATCAGAATTTACGGCACAGCTATGAGGAAAAATATCAGCAAAATCACTTGATGCATGATTTGATTGTTAAAATATGTCAAATTTTGATAACAAAGATATTAATATGGGAATAGAACGTGTTACTTATTTTCAATCTAAACATAAACAAACAAATTGCCGAAGAATCAAAGATAGTAATTAAAATTAAACTCAAAATTCTCAACAAAAAATAAAACAGATATACAACTAAATTTGCTACATTAACATTTATTTTTACTGAAAATGAATAATAGTATTTAAGAAGCCTCTTTTTTTTAATATAAAATATGTTTCCACATACAATTAACAGAAAACATCTAGATCTTAATTTTGTTACTATTTAACAAATAATGTGCACATTTAACCTTCAGAGCATTGTAATTTTCAGTAAAATTAAATATTTAAAATAGTTTTATGAAAAGTTTATGTGGCCACTTTTTAGGGCAAACGAAAGTGAATAATTTGAATGTTCGTTCCATGGACTAAAAGTTACTTAAGTCTGAATTTATTAGTTTTATACCATAGCTAAATTTTTTGCACTGCAATGGAAAAAAAAAACCTCGATCATTTAATTAAAATTCGAAGATCTTAATTTAGTTACTATTTAACAAAGAGTGTGCACATTTAACTTTGAGAACATTGTAATTTTGTGAGTAAAGTTAAAATAGTTCTATAAAAATTTTACGCCTTTATTTCTTATGGCAAACAAAAGGGAATAATATGGATGTTCGTCATACCGACTAAAAGTTATCTAAGTCTGAAGTTATTAATTGCATTCCATTGCTAAATTTTTTGCTAGCAATAGAAGAAAAAACTTCGATCATTTAATTAAAATTTGAATTTGTTGTTCCACATTTATCAGTAAATCCGCCACAGTTAAAAATTCTACATCTGGGTAACGGCAAGTAGCAAATTTTCTTAATTTTGTCCTGTGTACCTCTTGGAGCTTCAAAAATGGAATCGATTTGTTTGTTTTTCAGCTGTCTGAAGCCATTGACGGAGGTATCGAGGGCGGCTGTCATCCCAATTGTTGTCTTGGTGCTCGTGACACTCTGCCTCAACCTGTGCGCAGTCTACGCCATAACGTGCCGTTACAAGAAGGACTACCTATTAGAAAACTCATCCTACCATGAATCCGTCATCAAGTTCAGGGTGGCCTTCACCATCTCCTTCCTTTTTGGTATCCTAAATAGAATAAAAGTCTCCAGCAGGCTGATTTCAAAATTATCAAAAACAAACGTCTATTGTATAAGCTGTTAAAATTATATATATATACACAGCCACCAACTACACTGGATTTTGCCAGCTTCTCCTGATCTACTAGTTTACTAAAAACTCTCCTGGTTTTTGTGCATTTTAGAAAATTCCTTAAAATTGTTTAAGTTTCCTATAAAAAAAATCCCTATTGAAATAGAATTTTAACACAGATTATTGCTTGCTTGAATATTTAAATAAGTATTACTAATTTATATAATGAAGCGAGCCTCATTTATAGAAATCAGTTAAAAACTTTTTTTGTTCTAAAATGTTCAGTTTGTTTTTATTCAGAACTCTATTTCTAAATTAATTTTAAAAAAATCTTAATTATTTCTTATGAATTAAACGGCAATTACTATTCAAAATTATGAGTAAGCATAATTCACTACATTTCAAGCATATTTAATACCAATCATGACCGGAAAATATTGCAGTTTTTCTATTTTGATGTCAATAGAATTCCCTGAAATTCCTTATGTGTTAAATATTTAGTATCTTTGGCAACAATTATCATGAAATTTAAATTATTTCGTGAAATCTGCTTGTTGTTTCGGATTGGTCCTGTACTCTATTGAACAACATGTGTTTCTTTTGCTGGAATATCACATTTTATGGCATTTGTATTCTTTTCAAGAATTCTGTAGTGCGCCATCTCTTGGCCAGTTTTGTAACTTAATTCCAAAATTTTTGTGTAAAAAGTTTACAGGTTTTATAGAAGACATACGGTTTGTTTTATTTATCTATCTCCATTTGTGTTCGTGTTTTTAATTTTGAAATCAGCTAATTTGTAACTCATGTTAATTACGTTAATTATCATATGAAATAACTGCACACATTTTCGCAAACCTAGCTTACATATTCATGGAAATATGGACATTTTTATAAAAAAACTAATTTATTGACTTACGTGTTTTTACTATAACTGCAGAAATATTTAATAAAATTGAACAAATTTTTAGGGTAATTGTTAATTAACAATAAAAACAAAATTTTAAAATTTGTTTAAAATTGAGCAAGATGAGTATTTAAAGTTATATTTTCATACTGCTCACGTGCGAAAAAATTTCTTAATTTTGTTTTGGATATCTTGAAAATTTAAAAAGTTTCTAGCAATTTTCTTAGTAGTATTCGATAATTTGGAAAAAGAGCTTTGAATAGAAAGGGGTTTTCTACATATTTAATTTTGCACTATTAAACAAGATTTATTAAAATTGGCATTATATAGGACCACACAAAATTAAATTACGTTTTATTTCCTAATACCGTCACATTTTGTTGTTCGGACCATATTGTCATTTATTAAGAAATTTTGTTTTATAGTACGAATTGATATTTGTGGAAACATCCTTATTCAGAGCTATTGATAGAGTACAAAAGCTACCTAGAAATTTGCTAGACACTTTTTACATTTTCAAGATATTCAAATCGGACATTTTTCATAAGTCAGCAACTCCGATTCTAAACAAAATCATGAAGAAAAAATTTTAATATTTTCCTCGCATGCGTAGTATGAAAGAATCTTACAATACTTATATCTTGCGAAATTTTCATGAATTTTATTGAAAATTTTCAGCAATTATAGTAAGGCGTTACGTTAATACTTTTTCAAAAATTGATATTAATATTGAATTCTGTTGATATTATCTAATAATGTAAAGTTTCAAGCATTTTTCGCCAAATATGGTAAAGTAAAATTTCTAAAGTGAAGAGACAAGCATGAAAAGTAATCTTCAAGATAAAATATTTATCCATATTTACTAACAAAAATAATAAAATGTGCATGAATTTTTGACGAAAAAAGTGTAACGATTGAGTAGTTAAATGCAGAAAATTTTTGAATCACCATGTTACGTTAATTTTGTCCTATATTATGGAAACATTTTATTTCCCTGTGCTGCAGTATTCTGTAAAAGCTATGAAAATGTTATTAATATTTCAGGATAGTGTTAACCACAAAATGTATTTTTCTTTTCACAGTTATATCCTGGCTGTTTGGATTGTCCGCCCTGCATCATGAATATAAGGAATTAAGAATCCTTTTTAGCATCTGCATCGTTCTCACCACCTACTACATGACTCTATTTTTTGTAAGTAATATAGTTTAATTGGGAAATTTTATAAAATTAATGTTTAGTGATATTTATAGTCGATTGCAACGCTGGAATACGCCATCTGATCTGGGGAAAAGACCGGTACCATGCTTTTGGCCTTTCCCCCTTTCAGTTGCATAGGAATGTACTACGCCATTTTTCTTTTTCCTAATATTTTTCGTTTGTAATTAAAAACAATATTTTTTTTAAATTTTCATGATGCTTCCTTTTAGAACTATGTTTAATGTACTTTTCAGTTCCATTTAGTTTCCCAGCTTAAAAGATTTTAATCTATATGAAAATCAAGACAGAAACTTCCTCCTTCTATGACTCTCCACACGCTAATGGTGAAAGCATGCGAAGTGCTGCCATATAGGTGGAGAGTTCTGCTTTAAGCCACCTGCAGCCCATTTCGATTGCCAATTGCTTCAGTTAGTTACTGAACCAACATCTCACACGACTTCGTTTTAGTTAAAATTCAAGAAGGGAGAAAAAGAATTTTGCTTCTAACGAACCCTTTACAGTAGTATTAAGTAGTTATAGCATACCGGTCAGAATTCATTTTTGTTGGATTAACGTAATACGCATTATAATGAGAAAAAAATAGTGCGTGGAGTCCCTCCGCGCGGAAGAAGTTAAACTTCGTAACCTGCGACGTTAATTGTAGAAGAATCAGCAGTCGTAGATGGATCCCTAGTTCTATTCAACGACTCTTTTTCCTGCTCCGCTCGCTTCCGTGTTTTGTAATCACGATAATATTGTGCATTTTTCCCTCTTGAACCAGTGGAAGTGCTTGTGGTTGCCTCATCGTCTCGCCCTGAAAAATGTATTTGTATGAATAATGTATGTGAATGCGTCATAATGTAATTTCAGAAGAGAAAACCTAACAATCAACTGATATTCACAAGAGACGTACCTTGACATAACCTTAAGTCTGTCGCATTGTCCGTGGGATTGCTTTCACTCATTTTTTACAATTGTTATCCACTAAATTTGAAAGTAAAAAAAATACTACCCTATTAAATTATATGTGTATCAAAACAAACTAAACAAATATTTATAGAAAAACAATACTTTTATTATTTTTATGCTAGTGAGAACCCAAACAATATGGAAATGAATGAGGGAAAACTGGATTTCCCGGCCAATAAAAATGTAGCGTTAAACGTTTAACGCAACCTTGTTGGAAGTCGCATAAGAAGTATAACTTCAAAAAAAAAACTTTGTCACTTAAATACAATTTATAGAATACAGTGACAGTGAAACCTCTTGAGAGTGACCACTCTGTTTCACAGTATACTAGTCGTTGATGGAGGTTGGTCATTCTTAGGGGTTACCTAAATTAACTTCAAAATGTTATCAAAGGTACATGATTTTTTCGCAAACGATTTTAATTTTAGTCGATATTATTTTCTAAATTCGGAAATGCCATTAGTGTTGTCGTCATGAAACCTGAATCGATGAATAAAATTTAGCGTCAATAAAAATGATCCCTACTGATATGTTTAAACAAATTGTGAATGATGGAACCATTTTAAATAAATAAAAAATTATGTTTAATTCTGTATTGAATTTAATATAAAAATTAGGTAGCTTTAAAAGACGAGTAAAAGGCTTGTTTGTTTGAGATGCTTAGTTTCTCTAAATTAACCTTTTTTTCTTCCTAATTTAACTTTCAATTCGAAAAATAAATCAATGATAGCATCTTTAGTGCATTCTGACTGCTACATGAGGTCGTAGATCTCTTCCAGTGATCGTCAAAAAGAGATCGCTAAATATCAGCATTATTTAAATATTTTGAATACATTTTAATCTACTTATTTGTTTTGCTAATATTTCACCGCATTTGGTGCAGAGGTTTGCTCAGTCACTGGGAGAGGTTCTGATGGTCTTTCCTAAAGGTTTTCGTCAACACAAAGTAGTATAAGGGAAAAAATTCTGCGTCTTCCAAAAGTGGTCTAAATAGAGGAGATCGCTATATAGAGGTGGTCTTTCCAGGAGATTTCACTGTATTATTTTTATTTAAACTAGAGGGCTGCGCCCCCTGCTCGCCAACCCCTGAAAATTGCTACGCAATCTTATAAGGTTTGCTTCACTCGCTACTAACTTAGGTACATTGCAAATGCACAAAATTCTAAGAATTCAAAACAATCATTCAAATCCATATAACAATTTTTTTTTTTTTTAAATTACATCTTTTTAGTAAATACTAAGTCATTAAAATAAATTTGAATTCAAATAAATGACATGTAATTCGTTAAGCCTATTAGAAATGTGATATAGTATAAAATCTTAAGATAAAATTTCTAAAACTGATATCTCTTTGAAAAGGTTAAAATTTTGGCTATAATTAAGTCTATTAAAAATTGAAATAAGTGAATTGCAATGGAAAAACCTGCATAAACAAATAAATTCTAGTAAAACAAATAAACTCGTGATATAAATCAAAAATCGTCAAATAAATTCTAGTAAAACAAATAAATTCGTGATATAAATCAAAAATCATCAAATAAATTCGTAATATATAAATTCGTGAAAAAAAGCGCTTTCGACAAAATACTAAAATACAGATCTATCGACAAAGACTACTCACTTCTGCCTAGCTTACATGCTGTCTCTGGTTATCCGTTTTTAAAAGCGCTATATGTTGAGCCATCTCAGCTAGATTTGGCATGTGACATTTTTAGCGGCAATCATTGGTCGATTTTCTAGCGTTGCTATTCGGGGAGTTGTAATGAGGCATTTTTGTCGCCGTGTAAGAGAAATATATATATAGATTTTAAACATTTCCAAACACCTACGATTCAACAATACAGTTCAATACTAATAATACGATCAGTAGGGGACAGTGTTGATTTACATTCAGAAAGTATAAATATATACGCCCCTTCCGCCAGTGCAGCATATGTAGTCTATGCTGTAACTGTCTGTGTTTCATTTCATATTTTTCAGGCATGCACTATACTCTTTGTAAATAAAATAGGAGTTTCAAGATTTGCTCATTCTTGACACTTGCAACACAGTGCAATGTAGTAAACCTAACCGGTCGCTCACGCCATATCAAACAGAGATTATTTTTTTTAGCAGAGTTTTTTAAAATGAAACAACTAGAGTCTTCCTCTGTAAACTTTACAGGAAGTCAAAATTCGAACATTATTCTAAACATTCGAATATTATCTTAAACACTATTGTAAATTTATTTTAACAGGTCTTTATTTTTTATGAAACATTTTTTTTTTCTTTGTGAAACTTTTTTCTGTATGACCCAGTCGAAAATGTTCTCTTAATGAAGATAACTTTTAGTGCTAGTACTGTTAAATGCATGTTTTTATTAAATTGAAGTTGAAATTTAACTATGGACAATGATTTTTATGGAATTTTAAATTTGGATGCAATTTGAAGGCCACAATTTTACAATAGCAAAATTATCTTCTTTTATATGGGAAAAAATATACAGAAATTTACCTGTCATAAATGATTTTTATTTGAAGTGACAATTTTTGAAAATATTTTCTTACTTTATCATATTTTTGTGTCGATTTTTTAACATAATTTTTGATTTTCACAAATTATGTCAAAATTTTCACAAAATAGGTACCTCTAAAGAAAACCCAGATAGACCCTTGCTAACTTTTAAGCAACATAAATCTGCTCTATATTCATTGTCCAAAAAATATTTTTCATTTTTAAGATATATAATAGAAAAGATTTTCTTATGGTAAAATAAAAAGATTCCTTCCTTATTTTTCTAGGTATTTCAAGAGACCAGCTTTTGGGAGATGTGCCAGAAATGCAACAAAAAACAAAGTGATCAAAATAAGGAAGACGTAGTTACCTTCACCACCAAACCAGCAGAATAAATGTATTTAAATCTCAATAAATATAATTAAAGAAAGGCATTTTCATAACTAGAAACTTTTCCGTATACTTTAACATACAATTGCACTAAAATTGAGAAAGTTAATTGAAAGTTGGGAAGCTAAATTAATAATTTCAAACTGGAAATAAGAGTATTTGGAAGGAGGCGAAATTTATTTTCACCCACCCGAACAAGTTACAATTGAAGCATTTTAATGTTTGGGTAATCTTGACTAATATAAACAATTAAAGTCATTTTTAAACAGTTACAGTCAAACCCGGTTTAACGAACCCCTATTTACCAAATTTCGTTAATTAACGAATTTTATGAAGTAGATTTATAGGAAACAATGAATAGCTACTCTGACACAAAAGTCGATGATAATGAATCTCCAGAGAAAACTGTTACTTTTTCTGATGCTTTGTACTGTTTGGAAACCGTAAAAACTTACCTTATGCAGCAAGATGCAAATGAGGGAGTATTATATTCTCTTCACGACATTGAAAAAGAACTTTCTTAAGTAAGAAATCAAGGGAATGAGTAAACCTTACTTATGAAATGCTTTAAAATTTCAAACTAATCAGCACATAATCGTTCGCTGTATTTTTAGTTGCTGAGTAAACAGTGTAAGATTTCTATTTATTTTGTGTATTTTCTTATTAGAGATGTTCGGATAAGGTTAGTCTATTTTTTTTTATTTTGCCCCCGATATTACGAATTATCCTCGATTTAATCAATGTTTCCGGTCCCTATGAATTCGTTATATCGGGGTCCAACTGTATATCTAAATCTTGAAAGGTGGGGGACCCCTGCGATTCACATTTTTGTTTTGTAAATATTTTCACGGAGAATTAATTTTGACAGGAAATTTTTTAAGAAGTCTTACAAAAATTTACCTTTGTATTCTCTGGAGTACTTTTGTATCAGAATTACGCTGATGAGTTTCTAAATCTGGATTTTCGCAAAAACACATTTCGAGTTGTGTCTAATAGTTTCAAAAAATTGCCAACAACTAGTAAGAGCAGTGATTCCCAATAAACCTTAATAAACATTTTTAATGTTAATAGCGGTTCTTATAAATTTTTATCTCTGGTGTAAAAAAATACAGCATATTTTAGACATTTTCAGCTTATGTTATGCACCAAATACTAATTCAGAGCTAGATTAAATGTAGCACAAAGACTGGAAAATTTAACTGTTGGACATAAAATTTTATTAATGATAAAACAATGAAAAATCTTCATTCTTTTAATTAATTGCTTTTAAAATAGTCTTCTATAAGTTATAACGTTCACAATTACCTTAATAAACCTTTTTATAAAGTCAACATTCCGAAGAAAAAAAAGGTTGATTACTTCAGTTTCCATAGCCAAACCGCTGAATTAGAGAGCTTGAAAAATATCATAGTTTTCCAACTTCGAACCAAGTGCTTGCAGAATTTGCTACTAAATTTTTTCATGTGTAAGCGAGTATATTTTCAGAATTGTTGTCAAGGCAAATATTGTTCTTTATAACAACCCATAAGCACGATAATAGATGTAATTAAAAATTATTTCCTTAAGAAGTCAATTATATCAATATTGTAAATTACGGAGAGAAAAAAAATTCATACCTGTATCATTTTATAAAAAAAAAAAAAAAATTTTAATATAAGTTCCTTATAACCACCCACAAGCATGATAATAGATATAATTAGAAATTATTTCCTAAAAAAAATTAGTTATATCACTATTGTAAATTACAAAGAAGGAAAAAAAAAGTAATGCATTCCTGTATCATTTTATAAAAAAAAAATCTGATCATCAATATAACTTACAAAATAGAAAATGAAACCAATGAAAATAAATAATCAATGAAAAATAACACACGTATCAACAAGAATAGAACTTTAAAAGGAAAATTTCTTCCTTAGGCTTGAAATGTTTTTTTAAAACTAACATTAAGTCCTTACATTAAACACAATTCGTCCTATGTCTTGCCACTCGTAAAAGGAAAGCGCTTGGATTTGTCTCAGGAACTGGAAAAAATTTGATCGGAAAAAAAACTAGAGATTATTACGAACAAATAAACGGAGATCATTTTGTGAGGAGGTTTAAAAATATTGTTTGTAGTGGCGGTCATCGTAATTCCAAATTTTTAGTGGTAGTTCAGGTATCATCATTGTAGTTTTTATCATCATATTTTTTGTTACAGATGTATCTTAATTATATAATAAAGGTATATTATCTCAGAGAAATTAATAAAATCATTTTAAGAAAAAATAGATTTATTTAGTAATTGTTAAAAAGAATATGGCCAAACATAAAAATAACAAAGAAAAGAAATCCCTTAAAAGGATCAAGATAATCATTCTCTTACATCGAAAATTATTGTTAAGATTCATACAGGGTGTGTAGCCAAATCTTTCAACAAGAAATAATCACATTCTAAGCACTCAAAAATATTTTTAGGCACCATGTACATTAACAAAATGCAAAATAGTTTTCAAAGACTTTACATGATCATAATAAAATATATAGTTTCTGACAAAGAACTATTTTCTTGATTATATTAGCCATTATAAAATGATCAAGAGATTTTTCGGTTCTATATGAGAGGGTGGAAAATGAAGCCAGAAATTGAGAATATCTTGCAAAATGCTACAGAGTTGCACACGAGAGTGCAAAAATTTCACCGCACCCAGACCAGTAGACGCACATGCTGACTCGCAAGTATTTCATCAATCATGTAAAATGATTGGCGTTTTCATATGCTATGGACTGACAATACGCTGAAATAGATTTTCGAATGAATTGTGAAAACATTGAATAGAACAATGTGAAAAGCACGCTTTAGCATTATATGTGGCGAAAATCGACATGGTAAAGAAGAAAAAAAATCTAATTTTCGGAAAGGGAAAATTAAGCACGTTTTAAAAAACACTCAATGAAAAAAGCACCTTCAAGGGCTTTTAAAAAACGAATATCGAAAATAAGCACCTTTTAAAAACACTATGCACCATGTTACATTCAACCGTTGGGACTGGGAAGCCCAAAAGGGCACTCCCAGTCACCATAAATTGGAAATTGAAAGTGAATAAATTGTTCCCAAAAAATGTAATTAACTTTTTTTTAATCCATATTTATTGTATATTTAACAACAGATAAAGAGTACAAAATTTCCAATAACCTCTTCATTTTTAAAAATATTTTCAGAAATGTGTACCGAAAAATCACCAATTGTTATCTTCTTCAAAAGTGGAAGTGACTTCACCCGATTCAGGATCATCCACTGATTTCTTCAACTTTTTTGCAGGAGGATTACCTAAAATGGAGACACACAAACATAAAACAACACGCTATACAGAAATACAACTTTAAATTGTAATTATTATGACTTTGTAATTTTAAAGAGTGTCTTGTTTGGTGGTATCCCCCCTTTGTTTGGCAGCAAAAATAAGCAAGGCCCAAATATTTTTAAATAAAGATAGAAAATACAAATTAAGGTTAACTTTTAAATAAAAGGCTCACTTTTCCAATAAGCCCTGAAAGAATTTTTATTACATAATTCAATTCACCTAATTTTTGTTGCATTTCCAGAATAAAATGTATGAACTTTTAATCCAAATGAGGTTTTGTGTTATGTATGAATAAAGCACACAGGGTGCATAGCCAAATCTTTAAATCAAAAATAAGCACTTTTTAAAAATTTTTCAAGCACTTTACAAAAATTTTCAAGCACTCAAAAAATTCATATTGAATCAATGATATTATTGAAAAACAAAAACTTTTTATGAACAGTTTTAGCATTAAAAAAAACCCCAAAAAGAAACGGACGTAAATCGTAACAATCAGTTCTTTCCTCATCACCGAGTGAATTCAACTTGACTCTGAACTCAGAACAAAAGTACCCTTACCCACTACATCAAAAGAGTGTTAGAAGTAAAATAAAATAAACAAGAATAAAATTAAAATAAATTAAAAAGAAAAAAATTTAATAAGGATCTGACTCTATCCGAATTGGAGCACTCGGGTTTCAGTTTCGAGTGTGTGCGCATGCGCAAGTCATAATGTGGGTACGATATGAAGTTCATGTGAATGATTACGTAGCAAACACCCCATTTCTCGTGAAATGCAGAGGATCCGTCAGATATCACTGTAGGAAGGGAAAAAATTGTCTCTGAAAAAAAAAGCACTTTTTAAAAACGCCAGCTGAAAAAAGCACCTTTAAAGGCTTTTAAAAACGAAATCCCCCAAAAAGCACCTTTAAGTACTTTTTACAAACGCTATGCACCCTGAGCACAAATTAAGGTACAAAAATGAACAATTTATTATAGTGATACTATAATTCCAGTTCAAGAAACAACCTTCCATTGTGTCCTAACATAACCATACCTGCCAAAGTTGGAGGAATAAAATAATGAGGATTTTACTAGTGACATTTTCTAGGCTACGAGAAAAGTTTTAATACATCATGCATAATCATATAAGCTAAAAAGAGAAGGTCAAAATTGGAAAAAAATATAAGTATTTATATTTAGCGAAATAAAAAATATGTATATAAATCTTAATCTAAAGAAGATTTTTTTAAACCATTATTAATAATTACTTAAACTATTAACACTCAAAATACTATTGTACTGGCAATAGCACCATCTGTTGAAGAATAAGAGAAGTATTTTGCCATCAGCAGATATTTTATTAGCAAAAAAATTTTTTTTTCTCAATTTCTTCAAATACGGAGACATTTCATAATATACGGGTAAACAGAAGATAGTCGTAAAATACAGGAGTCTTTGTTAAAAAAAAAAAAAACAGGAGACTTGGCAGATATGCACAACACACTTAACACAATGGAAAATTTGACATTTTGTTATTGACTTTAAAATGACTAATGTTTATTGACTTATTTCTGTTATTATCAGGATTAAACACAAGGCAAAATGTATAGGATAGATAAATAAAAGGAGAATGCAATTAATTGTTTACAAAAATGACTCAACTCACAAAATTTACAAATATGTCAAAAGACAAAAACATATTTTTACAATATTACATATAAATTTTTGAAATGATGTTAATTTTAATGAGTATTAAAAAAAAAAAAATTTTAGTACGACTTTTGCTAATTAAAGTTGAAAGTTTGAAGAGCTTGAGGAAAACAAAAACAGTTACCGACAGATCAAATTTTATTAAAACATAAATTGTAGAGTAAACATCATGCACACACAGTCCTTTCTAAACAAGTTAAAAAGGAACAGAGAGGGAAGAAAACTAGAGCGTGTTGTAACCCGACAAATATAACATGCACCAATCAAAAATTATTTCACAGGGAGTCTGGCCAGTGGGGATCAAACTTACTTTTAAATTATAATTCATTATCATTATCTATATTTTCATTAGCTGCAAGTAAAACAATTTTCTGCTTTATAAACATGCTTCAATTAAACCCAATGTTTCAAGTTTTTTTAAAACTACTTTCAAAACTAAGTATAAATAGTTTGCATATTTCTATATAATTAATAATTGAAGAAAGTTCTGTTCTGCCAAGAGTAATTTAAAATAATTTTCTTACATATATTTTCTGATTTAAATTAATTTGTTCGTCGTTTTTCATTAGATGTCTGACAGACAACAAAATCATTTTATCATTCAATTATAATTAAATAATACGAGAACAAAATGTTGATACGACTAAACTCAGTGACAATATTTTTTACAACTCTGTGACCAAACATTTGATAAAATTCCATGATAATGATCTGTTCCCCAAAATGCCTCCAACAAGTCATATTAAAATGTTATAATTTTAAAGTCATTGAATTTTGAAGTCATCAGAAATTTTAAAACAATGAATTCAATAGATGTCTGTAACAATTTGTAAATTTGCTGGAAGACACTTTAATTTCTTAATGTATATCAAACTTTCATCATTTCGAAATTTTCAAGTTTTACTACTGTGGCGAAATCAACAACATTGATACATTTCAAATGCTGATAAAATACACTCAGCCTATTTCGCCAAACTACTATTAAGGAATAGGGACAAAGTTTTGGTGTGACAAAGCTATACCGTAAACAAATGTCACGAACAAATATTTGCTTAAAATCTTAATAAGTAAATAATCCCTTAATTTCAATTAGGAGAAAAAAAATTTTATACAACTATTTTGCAACCCTTTAAAGGGCTGTGGGAAGTATACTTGCCACCAAATTCATTAGTTTTTATATGTTGATGGGAAGCAATTTTCCCAACCCATGATTTGTTTTTACCCAATCCAATTTTCGGGTTTACGACTACTAACGTTCAACTTCGTAGCCATGTAATTTTGAACCCAATCCAGAAGACAAGGGAACTCGTGGATCAAGTATTGGGAGAAAATTGCCTGCATCAAGGACTTTCTGATGGAACTAACCAGCATTTGCGTTAACCTCCTACGGTTAGCCTGAGGCCAAGGGGACTCTAACCCATGATCCGTCTACCACTGAGGAAATTTCACGTCAGTGTTGCGGTTGGTGCAAGCCGGATGTGGAATTCGTGTCAACCGACTTTGCTGGGATTCGAACCCCAGTTCACCTAATTGGAAAGCGAAAGCTCTATGCCCCGAGCCATGGCGTTCATTCTTTTAATCATTCATCAATAAATTTATTTGCAGTTAAAAGCCCAGAATTTATAAATTCAATTATTTATAAGCACATACATTCAAGTTTATGGCTAATTCTGTAATTCCTTGGAAAAATTCCACAGACTTTCCCACCGAAAAAAGAAAAAAATTTTATTAAAAATAAAATTTCTTTTAGGTAATAAGGTGCATGTGAATTTCTTTTTATAAATCAATCTCAATCACAAAAATATTTTAACATGACTAAACAAATGTCCCAATAAAAGATGCAGAAAAATACTAAGGAGATCTGTGCTTATAAGGGGAATTTTAGAAATTACATTTACATTGAGTCCTCTACACCAATTCATGCCTTTAGAAATAAACTTCAATATAATTGAATTGAAATAAAATTGTAGGAAAATATTCTCACCAGAAGGTGCTCCTTCTGCTTCATTTTCATCAATTTCTGGAATCAAATCCATACTGGAATTGCTACTGTAATGAAAAAGTTGCTTTAAGATACAAAACACAACTTTACAAAGTATATTAAAATATCATTTGAGAAAAACATTAAAAATTTAATTAATTTTGAGAAATCCAGAAAATTTTCTGAAATAAAAAAAAAATCCTTATTCCTTCAGTCACTATATTTACCTACATTAGCAGTTGTTTCCCCTATTTACTATTTCACAGTAATGCTTCATTTCCAATCAAGCAAACAGTGCTTTAAATTTTATTTTGCATTCGTGTCCAGTTTATTCTAAACATGATGGTTGAGCTAATTTAAATATGTAGAACTTTCATAAGATTATCAGGGGTCTGTCAAGGTTTTTTTAGGTACCTACTTTGTGAAAATTTAGAAATATTTTGTGAAAATTAAAAAATCAACACAATATGTACACAATATCATTTTAATTAGTATTTTACCAAGTACTCAGCACACTTAGCATATTGAGATAACAGTTTACTGAGATAAAATAACAGATTTTTAATATTAACATACTCAGACAAGTTTTGACGTTGTACTCAGTTAATACTGAGTAGTTGTAAAAATTCAATATTATTAAGTATAGTTTTAGTAATAAAAGAAAAAGAAATATATATTCAAACATAAATTTATAGCATGCAATTATTTACTACTGCTAACTCACAAAAAAAGACAATTGTACCATAAAATTTTAAAAGGCATGGAGGAAAATTTTAAAATTAGCTTTTTTAAAAAAAGTATTTTGTGAAATTACCGTTTTCCTTAAAGGTGAATTTATGAAGGTACGGATAAACAGTAGTAAATTTGTCCTGAACAGATCCCTGATTATGGAATGATTATAAAAGTAGGATCAAAATTTGCGAGAGAAACAAGAAACTCTTGATTTTATTATTTTAGATTATGACCTTAACAAATAATTAATGATATTACAGCAAATTTTTTTTATTATTTTAGATAATGATTTTAACAAATAGATGAAATTACACCGAAGTTATCATTTAAAACATTGAATTAAATTATTGACAAAATAAAATTTCCTTAATATTAGTTTTTTAGTTATTATTCTATTGTATAAGAAAACACATAATAACTACATAAGAAAACACAAATCAATTTAAAAATTCAATTAAAAAATATTTTTCCCCTCCCCCGCCCCATGTGAGGGTTAGACACAGGGCAACTTCAAAATCTTAAATAGGAACTCATATTTTTTATTGCTGATTTGGATTTTTCAGAAAAAGAGAACCCCAATTTTACGGATTGTTACATTTTGATTCACAAGTGATGCTTTCAATGAGCAAAAATTGTTTATCCTGAGAAATACATCTGTCGTTGAACAGCTGACTGAATTTTGAGTTTACTGCTACTTATGTTCAAAAAATTACAACTTTAATTAAATAAATATATCATTATCAGTGTATCTTCTTTGTAACTAGACTGCATCTTCACATGTTTTGCCAACCTAAATTATTATTTTCTTAGTTAACCATGCAAAATAAAAGCATCAAGTATTACCATAAAAATTAATTATAACGCTACATATATTGTTCAAAACTGAGAGTAATTATAACAATTTATTATTTACTTATTCCAATTTGCACAATAGTTCTGCATTATAGTAGAAATGCTTACGTGTCATTTTTGAAGCTCCTTTTCGCTTGAGAAACTTTTGATGATGATGATGTCGCAGGTTTCTTGATTTCAACTTTTTTAGTTGAGATTTGTTGATTTTCCCATTTTCTATAATCAGCATATGTCTGAACACGATACATTTTGCTACTTTTGTTCAACAATCCAGATTTGGCTAAAAAACAAGGAAAAAACATTTTAAGAAGCTAGTAAGTAAAGAGGGGGAATGCATTACAATTATTTACAAGAAAATAATTTACAAGAAACGTTAAATCCCGGCGAAATGAAATGTGCAGCGGAAATAACATAAGTCCCGCTGAAAATAATCCTCAAGAAACGTAATATCTCTAAGAAAAAAATGGCACATAAAGAAACTATGCATTGCGTTCTATATTTCAACGCTGATCCTCGCGTGAAACCGGGAGTTCAATTCGTCCTTTGTTACTCAACATCAAGAAACAAACATAGTCTACATAGCTAGACGCAATCAACATCTTCGCAGCTAGACGAAATTGAAATAGTCTTCATCAGCGCTAGTGTTAATCAGTGATAGTGTTAATCATAGCAAAGGATACTTGCATGTTAAACTGCGAGCGTTGACTTATCTATATTTCGCGATACTTCGATTTATCGCACAGTCCTACTGACAATATGCACTTAGATAACATTTTTACTAATAGTATTGCAGCCTTTGCAGTCAGAGGGTGGTGGATTTGTATCCCTGTTCTGAAAAAGCAATTCATGCATCAAACATGTCCCTATCAATTAAAAACTTAGTGCTTCTAAATTTTTGAAGACTGTACATTCTACCAGATCTTGCTTGCATTATTGCCAACATAGAAGTATTTTAAATTTCCTTTTCAAATAATACTTAACAAAGGTATAAAAAGCAAATTTTCACCTGTCTCATTAGAGTAGTCATTCATATTCAATATATAAGCAAAATTTTATGAAATAAGTAGCATATAAAACTTATTTCATCATACAAAACATATATTTAATATTTATCTGACTTTAAGTGGTTGAATCGTTTCTTTATTCACAAGACTGCAACACAGTAAATCAATGATGTTGCCGTATTTTTTTTAAATCTTTTTTTTTTCCTTTTACTCTTCGCTATGGGGAAGTTTTATTTTATTTTTTTACTTTTCATTTGAAATTCCCCAAGAAAATGTAGAAAGGTAAGGGCTTGCATTTGTGCCATGGTTCAGAAATTGGGACACCGGGTGAAAAGGGGGAGTACATTCTTAACACATTCTTAAATGCAAAAAAAAAAAATATTTAAATTTTCATGACTTCAATATTAAAATATGTTTAAAAATTAGATTTTATTTTTCATAAGTTATTTTGCTCCCTATCAGGTATTTACAAAATAAAAATAACATTTGCAATGAAGTACCAGACTTTAAGTCATTGATTGACTGGATGCTTGGGACCACATCTTTCTTTCACCATCAAGTATGACATTTGACAAGCATGCCATCAAGTATGGCATTTTTAAACTATGACAATAAAGGGTGGAAATCACTCTTTTACATGCATTACTATGAATAACATTTAGATATTGAAAGTTTATTGTCATGCTATTGTTATTCTTCATCCTTATCATGCCAGCATATTTATAGAACAAAAGTGAATAACTTTGAATAGTGTTTGAAAATATTAATATTTAAAAATGGTCTTTATAAAAAACACTTTCAATGGAATAGTACAAATATTTTTAATTTGGAGCTTAAAATATTGTTTAACTTTTTTAAAAAGAAATAAAAAAAAACTAAAAGATTAATGAGAAGCATACCGCTTATAGCATTTTCTGGGTTCTTGAGAGCTACTAAAGCAGAGACATCATCAAGCCAATGCACATAAATGTCACCTTAAACAAATGAACTTATGTTACTAAATAGAAAAAAAAATGTAGTATTTAGCACACAAAAAATATATATAAAATTACCATATGGCAGGAACAACTCAACAAGATCAATTGTTTTCCATTCTTTAGGGAAGCTTACATAAAATACATTCTCCCTATCAGGTTCAGCTAAAAGAAATATTAAAAAGAATAACAGTTACTCTTATTTGCATAGAACACTATTGAAAAACAACACTATTTTTTTTAAAAAAAGTTGCCATTCCCAAAGAAATCAACACAGCAATTTGCAAGCGATGCTTATCATTCCAGGTTCACGATTTTATTTTTTAAACAAAATTCAACTAATTTATTTAAAAGACACTTTGAGAACTTAAGTTTATAAACTAGTTCCTTTTTAAAAATCTAAATATAATTGAAATATTATTAATTATAAAAAATAATATCTATATTATACCAAAACATTTCAAACTATATTACAACATTAAAAACTGTTTTATTGTAATATAGCTTGCGAATGCATTATTAACAAGGTACTGAAAAACAAATTAAAATAAGAAAATCTTGTTTAAATAAACAAGGTATTGGTAGAATTTTCATTATTATCACATCTTTTCTCTAAAAAAAAATCCAATTACTACTTTTTTGGAGATATTTAAATTTACATAAAAATAATTTCATTAAATTTTCACTACTTTTTATTTTAAAAAATTCAGAAGAGTTAAGTGATTTAAAAAATTTTATTTGAAAAGTTTAATAATTTTTAATGCATGAGAAGCTAATGTAATTTTACTTATTAACACAATGACATCTTTACAATTTTAAAACTTTGTAAATCAATAAAAACTACAAATAATATGTAAATTGCAATTATGCTATGCAACAAACTTATTATGCAAATCAAAAAATTACAAACAAAATTTTAAAACAATAACAATTAGCCTAAAGCAATATATTATAAACTTTAAATAAACTGGAAGTTTTAATGATTAAGCATTTAAAAAAAATTTTCAACACTTTGAATTCAATACAAGTGTATAAAATAGAAAATAAATACACATACAATGAAATACTTACAGTCAGGTCCACAAATATTTAAAGACTGGATGTCATAATGCCTTAGAATATAGAATCTAAACGAATAAATATTTAGTGTTAACAAGGAAAACAATTCAGCAAGCAAATTAAAACAATTGTTTATCAAACTTTTTTTAAAAATTAAAATAAAGGTGCTATTTAAAAATCGAAACAAAAACTGGTTTGCTTTAGTTAATAACTATTTCCGATAATTTTTGTTCTAAACCGAAAAGAATATTTTCCTTTGTTACCTTTAAGAGGCAAACAATAAATTTGGTTTTAAATTTGGATATTATTAATGACTTTAAATATTACTGGTTACATATGTAAGTTTGATATTAAATGAGCAGTAAAGTATTATAATTTATGTATAAACAGTCAACAAAAATAACGAACAATCTATTTTGACATAATTCCTACTTTCCATTTTTACACAACAAACTAAATATAATTTATGATAATAATACAGTAAAAATAAAAGTTTGAAAATTTTCAATGTTAAAAGTGCAAATAGCTATCCTAAATTTATAGATTAGCAGATTAAAAAAAAAAACTGAGATTGCCTTCAGATTTAATCACATGAATTAAATGTTTGAAATGTCCCAACTACTGATAGACAATAAATTCTGCTGTATTAACAATAGATACGTTAAACATAACCATTTTTTTTTCAAATTGATTCCCTGAGTAAATTATTTTAACTGTTATAGTAATTTAAACTACTGAGACAATGATTTTACAGTTGTCAGAATGAAACTTTTATAAGTTTTGAAACAAGTCTTGAAAAATAAAAAAAAGCAAGGGTCTTTTTTCTTAAACAGTCATGTGCTGGGAAAAGAACATACCAACTCAATCATGAAAAAATAAATAAAAAAGCATGTGCAACAGTTCTGCGCAAAAAGAAATACATTTAAATTTACATACTTAAGAGTTTTTAGAAGAAAAAAAAACTATATGTGTACATTGCCAGTACAGCAAACTGTTTAACTTTATATATCATGTTATTAAAGAGAATAAAATAACAATAAAGTAAAACAAAATAATGTAGATATAAAGAAAAGATACAACTAAACATTTTTTCTAAATTTTAGAAAATTAAAAATTCCACCAAAAGATCTAGTCAACTTGAAAACAAAATGTATTTACGCATAGGCATTCAAACAGAGGTGATGTAGAGCTTGACAAAATTTTAAAAATGCATTATCTTTGTACTTTTAAAAATCAAATATTGTGACGTAACCATTCAATTGATTATTGGGAAAAAATCGTTTATCAAATGTAGGGCCAAATAACTCAATTCTACTAAGCAATAATTATAAAATTGAACGCTAATAAACATTAGTTATATTTAAGGGTTCTCAAATAAACCTTAGTGAAGCTTACTTTTTCACTTCATCTTTGCCTATGAATTTCTTAAAGATAAACACTATTTTTCAGGAAGGTTCTTTAGTAAAAATCCTTTTTATCTTAATTTTTTAATATGAAACTAAGCCACTTTTGTTATGTATTAAATCTAAATTAAACTTACTTATTTAAGAACGGCTTCAAGAAAGCACAGGATGCATCTATTTGCTCAGCATTTTTCGACTGTAACGAAGCTACAAATAATAATAATAAACTTAAAACTCAAAATGAAACATAGCAACTTCAACATTTAATAACACAGGCAGCAGACAAATATAGGTCTCTAAACAGAGACTAATACAGATTAATTTTGGCACCGCTTTTCGGAAACTTCAAAAAAATTATTCAGACCAGAATGGCACCTTCACAAAAATAAGTTAAAATAATTGGCATCAGCACAAAAAATCTATCAGAACATTGACATTTTCTCAATATTTCTACCAAGGGCCGGGATAGTCTGGTTGATAGGGCACTGGGCCAATGTCCAAGATTTCGTGGGTTCGATCCCAGGTCGGCCAAGGACTCCCCGAGTAGTAAATGGTGACTGATGCACGTTAAATCTGTAGAGTCAAAAAGTCCTCCATGTTCCCATAATAAATCAATACCTGTGGGGGTACTGACCCAGGATTTTCCTTGTCTTCTGGATTGGTTCAAAATTACAAGGCTACGGTGTTGAACATTAGTAGTCGTAAACCCAAAATTTGGTCGGTTGTTTAACGACGGTTATAAAAAATAAAATATTTCTACAAAAAATCAGTACTTTTACAATAATTTCGCCAAAAAAAATTTGACAAAATTTGCAGGAATTTATCCTTTAACTAATTACTTGCAGTGAGTTTAGGTTATGTTTGTTAATAAAGTGAGCACCAATCAAATTCAAAACTGACTCATTATCCGATTGGTTCATCCGTTCAGTATTCTAAATGCAAGTGAGAATATAGCGCACTTGTGTTATGCTTTCTGAAACGATCGTCCGACAACGAATGATATTCACCCTTGTCACTAGCAGATTAAATAAAACTTTAATATATGTTTAAAAAATTGAGAGAAAAAAAAAGTTATATAAAGTTTATCCCTCCAATCATCTAAAATTAGGAGATTTGACTCTATTTCAGAGGGTAGGATATGCAAACAGAAACCGCAAGTCAACCACAGGTATGTCTGTAATTCATTCTATTATAACCACTCTTTATAAAGCATTCTTAGAATGTGAAGACAATAATTTTGAGTAATCCAGTCTGCCTAAAAATGCTTGCATAAAAAAGAATATCATAATATAAGAAGTGGTGGTCTGTTTAGCAATTAATTTTATTATTTTTTTAATATTACTTGGCATGATTTAGAGAAAACTCGCTTTTATGAGTTCTGATTCGGCCTTTTCTCACTTATATATTACTGTTTGTTCTTTAGTGCAAGCCGTGCATCATTATACGTTAATGTTAGCATTTTGTTCGAGCAGGGAGAAAGTTCATTTCACAAATTACCCTTTAGGTTTAAATTTCGAAATTGGTACATTGATAACAAGGTAAGATGTGTTTTATAACGATTCTTTTTCAACTGACAATTCTTACGTTTTAAACTGACAGGTCCTCAAATGACTATTCTTTTTTTAAACACAAATAATAAATCAGGTAACAATTACACGTGATCAAGATAGTCCAAAACACAATGATTACGTTGTAAGTCAAATGGGTTCAAAACACACCGATAATAGTAACCCGGAAGTATATGCAGTCAAGAGCTCAAAATGCTCCCTGGTGTAAAAAACACTATCCACATTTCTGGCATGTTTGAGCCCTGCTTAGTTTAAACTATAATTCTAAGTTCTTATAAATGAAATAATTTCTTTTTAAAAAATACTTAAACAGAGTAAATGAATTTTTGCATTCCCACAAAAGCATTTTTTTGCAGTAAAATTGACACCTTGACACACACACCAACTCTTCATTTTATTATTATTGATTTATCAATATAATGCAGAGAGAATAGCCAAATCTTTCAGCCAAATAAACACTTTTTAAGCACTCAAAAAATATTTTTAAGCATTGTATACATTAACAAAATGCAAAATAATTTTCAATGATTTTACATAATCGTGATAAAATTATTAGTTTCTGACAAAGAACTAGTTTCTTGATTATATTAGCCATTACAAAAGAGATTTTTCCGTTTGAAATCGAAGGTGGTCAACGAAGCCTGAAATTTCTTGCAAAATGCAGCAGAGTTGCATATGTGAGTGCAATTATCTCACCGAACCCAGCTCAGTAGACGTACCTGCCTAATCCAAAGTATTTAATAAAACATGTAAAATGATAGCCGCTTTTACGCTACAGACTGAATGTAAGCCTAAATGGATTTTGGTTGAATGAATTGTTAAAATGTTGAATAGAAAAATGTAAAAGGCACGCTTTTGCATTATATGTGGCAATAATAGACACGGTAAAGAAAAAAGCCTCATTTTCAAAAAGGGTAAATTAAGCATTTTTTTTAAAAATACCTAATAAAAAATGCAACTTCAAGGGCTTTTAAAAAACGAAAATCGAAAATAAGTACCTTTAAGCACTTTTTAAAAACATTTTCACTACCGATTTGGCATAAGCATCAAGTCTTTTTTTTTTCGTAATTTCGACTTCATGTAATTGAAAATCATGAGGAACTCATAAAAACAATAGTTTAGAAAGACATTAGTAAATAAATAGAAGAAAGCAAATTACCAATTTTCCTAGTAAGTCCAATTAAGCTTACTCCAGTGATAAAAGCATCAAATCCAGCTTCATGATAATTGCTACAGGATAATTCATAACCCTTAAATTTGACTTCAGTTTCTAAAATAATAAAAAAATATTTTATAGCATTCTACAGATTTATTTTGATTAACATCAATTCCATGTTTCGCTTTTTAAATTTATTGACACTTTTGCATGAAGGATTATTACTAATAACTATGATAAGAACTCAAAAACCACAAAAATAGCAAATTATTTTCTAAAAATTCCTTATTTCATATGTCAAAGAAGCCTTAACAGAAATGTAGTGAAATGGACGATTGAATAGTTCAGGTCTCACTTTACATACTAGTATTGAAGAACATATTAAAACATACTACGCATTTGTAATCATAGGACTTTAATCATGGTTTAGAAAAGAGTGAATTATGCTGTAAAATTTAAGCATAAAAAATAAATATTATTACCCTTTAAAGAAAAACAGCAAGTATTCAATACTAGAGATGCACCTGGTACACGGAAATAGCTCGGTACCCACACACATTTTCATTACCTGCATCCAGAAAAAAATTTACTGCCCTTTACCGGGTACTCACACCATAATTATATTGCGTATCGAGAGCAGGTAACACTAATTTATGTCTAGCACAACCATATTCAAAATGATAGTAACCTTAAAATTATTCATATATGCAATTTTGTAAATTCTGGAATTCCATATATATATATATATATATATATATATATATATATATATATATATATATATATACATATATATATATATATATATATACATATATATATATATACATATATATATATATATATATATATATATATATATATATATATATATATATATATATATATATATATATATATATATATAAAGACTTAAGACAAAATTAACTCACCAATTTCAGGTAAGTCGAATGCTTTGCCTTGGATACTTTTGAAAAGATCTCCTAAATGTGTATTTTCAAGGAATGGCTAAAAAAAAAAATTTTTTTTTTTTAATAAGAGCACATTTTTTTACAAAATAGTAATAAAATATACCATTTATAACTTTAACAGATAACTTTAACAGAAAAACTTCATAACAGAAATTTTTTACACTTTCCAGTATAATTTTATTATTAGAGCACTGACTAACTCCTCATAGTTTGAGATCAATATGAAGAAACTGCTTAGTACTGTTGCATTAAGAAAATAACCAATATCTATTATAGTTAATATTGCCACATACCAATACTTGATTTAAATTTATAATGAGAGCTTCTCAATCTTGACTTCCTCAATCAAATAATCTTTAAGAAAGATTTTAATAATCGCAAAGCAAAAACACGGTAAATACAGCACTGAACATTTTAGTACAAAAGAATTTTAGAATATAAACTTTCTATTCACCAATTAAAAAATCTGTGATTTGATAACGTAACAAGGTGTGTAACCAAATTTTTCAGCAAAAAATAAGCACCTTTTAAGAACTTTTAAAGCACTTAAAAAATATTTTAAAGCAATATATACATTAAAAAATTGAAAAATAATTTTCAAAGACTTTACATGATCATGATAAAATAAGCAGTTTCTGACAAAGAACTCTTTCCTTGATTTTATTAGCCATCATAAAAAGATCAAGACGTTTTTCTATATAAGACGGTGGAAAATGTAGCCTGAAATTGAGAATAAATAGCAAAATGCAGCACAGTTGTACATGAAAGGGCAAGAATCTTACCAAACCCAGCTCAGTAGATGTACATGTGGATTTGCAACTATTTCATCAAACATGCAAAATGAATAGCGCTTTCTTACGCTATGGATCGACGGGACACCGAAATAGATTGTGGTTGAATGAATTGTGAAAATGTTGAAAGCATGCTTTTACATAATACGCGGCGAAAAATTACATGGTAAAGAAAAAAATCTCAATTTCAAAAAGGGAAAATTAAGCACTTTTTAAAAACATCCAATGAAAAAAGCACCTTTAAGGGCTTTTAGAAAACGAAAATCGAAAATAAGCATCTTTAAGCTACGCACCATGTGTAAAATTGTAATTTGAGTTTCACTTTTATAAAACAACTGAATTTCTAAAACCGTTCAAACAATGAATCTTGCAGTTGCAGCTATATACCTGAACTAAGTATGTAATTAGTGGACAGTCCTCAAGTTCTAACTATCAATTTTAAAATTTTTACTAGCGTTATTAATTAAAATAAAAAAAGTTTTAATTGAATTTTCCAAATTTTTAATTCTTCAAATTTATTATTTTAAAATCCAAACTTGTATTCGTAGAAAATGGGACATTTGAAGCACATGCTAAAACTCAGAAATATCAGGGCAAAAAGCTACAAATCAAGATAAATAACGATAAAAAAATTTTTATCAAGAAAACAGAAAAACTACAAACTCTGATACATACATCACTTATTTTGGGATACCAGAGGCCTATGAATTAAGATTTTAGTTACTATTACTAAGTTGTATAATTTGTAAATATTTAAGGGAGGAATTTTAATTATTATTTTTTGTTGAAAAGTAATTTATGTGTCAAATTTTAAGGTTTTAATTATTCCCAATATTATTTCACGATATTAGCCATAGCTTTAAGACTAATTAGAAAATACTACTTAATCAGAGACAGACTTAGAAGCTTTTTTTCTGATTACTTATTCAGAAAGCAAATCTAACCACATAGCACTATTTATAGTATGATATGCCATGTTCTGCCACTATTACATATTTAATTTTATATACTGCTTAGAATCTTGTTAAAAAAAGAAAGGGCAAAAGACAGACTAGTGATTAGAAGAGTGGTAATTATCAAAAATTTAATCTGTAAGAATATGCAAAGCCTTTAAGTTTATAATTTGGTAAAACTTTTAAAAAAATCATTGGTGCAAACAAAAGCAAAAAAAAAAAAAAACTAGCATTGCACTCAGTTTTGATAAAATTTTCAACCAAAAAAGTTCCTCTTAAGCACTTAAAAAATATTTAAATTCACATACAAACAAAATTTTTTACATATAAACCTAAAACAAAAAAAAATTCAAAAACACTTTTAAAGACTTGACATAATCATGATAAAAAATAACTTGTTTCTGGCTAGAGATCTGTAAATATAAATATTATGTAAATATTATTATGTAAATATAAACTTCAAACCCCTTCATTCATTTATTAGACTTACTAATAAAATTTTAAGCATAATTTTAAATATATTTTTTAATGGAATTGCTTACTCTTTTCTTTAAATTAATAATAATTTCATTTAATTATGTAAAACTAATTATTATCAATATAAACAACAGATGTTTAACAAATCTGAGATTATTGAATCGTTTATTTAAATTATTTTTATACCTAGTGGTAAAAGATATGAATCAAGTTTTTTCTGGAAAGACAAATATGAATCACATAAAAGTTCTTACTGTACTTGCGCTACACTGAAAAAATGATGACAGTACACTAAGAAAAAAAAAACTTTTTTTAGGAACTGTTTCACTCACTTTTTGCAAACATCCAATGAAAAACAAGCACCTTTTAGCATTTTCTTGTACCAGAAAAAAGGGTAGTTTCCAGTAAATTTATATTTAACATTGATTCATATTTAAATATTATTTAGCATTGACTGTTTCATTACATTTGAGTTAAGTAAGTTGTTCAACATGAATAGTTTTTAATTTTAAAAAAAAAAAATATCAATAAAAAGCATTATTTTGAAACACCTATTAGAAAATAGTGCAAGTACACATCAGAAAATAGTAAGCAGACTAAAGCAGCCTTGGTAATGCTGAAATTACTTTAAATTATAACAATACAAACAATTCTAAAAATAAATATTAAAAAAATTTAGGTGTATATACAGTATACTCACAATATTTCGAATTTTGATAACTCAAAAACTTTGTTATGTCAAAAAAATAAAACCAATTCTCTTCTGTTTAATGCATAATTTTCTTTAGTCTTACTTTAAAAATAAAATTATTAATGTTGTATTTAGATTTATATTCAACTATCATTACATATATATTTATTAGCAGTTATTCTTAAGTTCCGTGACTTGACTCTTTATGGTAACATTTTAAAATATATTTTTCTACTTTTTAGAACATATTTAGTTCTGCACTTAATACCTCGAAAACTAGCTATCTATTTTCTTAACATCCCTTTTACTTTGAGATATCAAGAGTATACTGTATATATGTGTATATATATATATATATATATATGGATGGGTGATCGCGTAAAGCTAAGGGTGGCGGCGCTAGTGGTAAAATTGCTCTTTCCAGACTTCCGGGTTACTGCTTCCGATATATTTTTACGCCGCAGATTGAGAAAACGCGCCATCATATTATTGCATCATATCTTTTGCAGTATTTCACATGTACCGAGTTCTTTCTTTCAGCCTTTAAACTTCAGCATTATCATAATCATTAGAATATTTTCTAATTAGGCTAACTTAAAAAGATATTTTTGGGGACATTTTATTCAAATGTAGCCAAAATAAGGGATAAAATACAAAACATGGCAAACCTTAAGAATTATTCACAATGAGATATTAACTTTCCAAAATTTTTTCTGGCCTTACGACCTCTGAGAATCAATACATTTCTGAAAGCTCTTATGAATGGTACAATTATGTTTAGATTTGAGACCAAATTACAATAACAAAACTGCATAGAATATTTGGCTTGTTCACACATCGCCTCGTAGTCATAACATATGCGGAGGGATACACCGGAAATTTTCTAAATTTCTTCCGGTTTAAGGACACTTGTTATTGTTTACATTAGTTCACCCATCCATATATATATATATATATATATATATATATATATATATATATATATATATATATATATATATATATATATATATATATATATATATATATATATATAAGAATTCTGTTGATAATTGAAGCAAAAATTTTAATTCAAAAACATACCCTAACTCTATCGGATGATGCTAAATGCTTAGTATCTATCAAATTTGGAAATACCAATTGAAGCATTTCCTTGTATTCTTGCAAAGACTGAAACAAACAATACTCATTAGTTACAGACTTCAAGAGAAAGCACATTAACCTCAAAATGGTAAAATACACAAATTCAAATATGCTCTTTAGAATGTGTTTGTTACTAATCATATAGAGAAAATAGGGCATTAGCTAAAATTCAAGGCCTATTGAAGCTAAACTGTTCAACCTAAGAACTGGCAGATTTAATCAAGGTATTTACCGTTTTAGTTGCAAAAAACATATCCTTCCTGAAAAATCACTGATGCACTAGTTTTTTAAGAAGTTTTTTTTCCCGAGAAAGTCAAATTATCTGGTCTTATCCCATTTGTGGGGAAAGACCAGGTACATTAGTTAACTCTATTGGAAATTTTGAAATACAGTATGAGACCCTTAATCCGGCATCCCGAAATTTGGCACTTAATTCCATCTAATATTTTTTTTCAAGAAATTATTATTGATAAGAGAAAGAAAAATCAGTTATATTCTCTTTTTATTTGGAATTTTATTCTGTTGCACTAAGTAATTTTATTTTATCTTTTAAAAATAAAAACATGAATTTTTTTTTTTATTCCTACTATATCTGTGTTAAAGGAAACATCTGTTCCTAAAGCATTTTAAAATAAGTGAAAGGGAAAAGTAAAAACACCTGCATTTCCAATGAACAAAATAAAGAAATGCAAGTTGGGAGAAACTGATCAATCAATCTTGAGAGCTGTGCATGTGCTCTACTTCTTTATCTCCACATTTCCCTCACCAGTTTGACCATAAATTGGCCACACCCAATTGACATTGAAACTACCACATGGGGTCAAATGAATTCTATCCCTTTTGCTGCTTTTTTTATTCAATGTAAGATGGGACAGTTTTAAATTCACCCCATCATAATCTAAGATCAAAATTTATTGGTTTGTCTGAAATTAACAGTATAATTGAATTTCGTAATACATGGGCGCCATATTGGAATTTCCAAAAAATATCCGAAATTCGGCAAATTCCAAAATACGGAATTTCATCAGTCCCGTGAGTGCCGGATTTGGGGTCCTATACTATAATAGAAATGCAGTGAAAAAGTAGAAATTTCTATTTTATAAGACAATTTAAAAAATTATGCATGTAGTTAAGGCTGAAGTCAAGGAGAGAAGAGAGGGATAATTGTTCTAGTACTCGGGCATCTTTAAATATACAGAAAAAAACTATAATTTTATATAAAGGTCTTCAAAATATCAAAATAAGAGCGTGCAATAAATTTTGACCCGAGGCCATAAAACCTTTGTTCAGCCTTAGACGTTGTTATCTTCATCTGTTGCATCGCATTTTCCGTGGATCCAGAACAGACAGTCATCAAGAGGATACCGTCTTACTACGAGATTATCGAAACAAAATAGTGCTACTATTGAACTAAATCCTTATTGTTTGATAAAATCTTTAGCAAACAAACATAAACTGGAGGGGAAAAAATTATAACTGTAATAATCAATAAATAAGGATAGCTTAAAAACAATAGAACATAAAAGGATTAACATAATAAAACAAATTTATCTACATAGGAGACATGAATTAATCAACAAGGCACTAATATGGTAGGTCCTTTTTCTTGACTGGTAAAGTGTGATTCAGTTTGTCCGCAAGGAAACAGAACTATTTCTCACACATCAAAGTACCCAGTCTTAGCATATTATACCCACTCTCTCTTATTTTTCTTATGCCACACAAATTAGGGGTTTGCCTAGGTTTTTTTGAGAGATTCTTTTCTAATTTTAGAAATTCAAAAATTGTCACTACAAATTTTCCGAAATTGTCACTACAAATAAAAATCATTCATCACTGGTAAATTTCTATATATTTTTCCCCATATATTTTAAAGAATAATTTTACTATTGCAAAATTTCGAGCTCAAAATTGCATCCAAATTTAAAAATCTGTTGTCCATAGTTACATTTCAACTTGCATTTAACAGTACAAGAACTGAAAGCTATTTTCATTATAAAAATATTTCCGACTAGGTCATATAGAAAAAAATTTCAATGGGAAAATGTTTTTCAAAAAATTTTAAAGATAATGTTGGAATGTTTAGAATGATGTTCGAATTTTTACTTCCTGTATAGTTTATAGAGAGAGAACCTTGTCGTTTCATTTTAAAAAACTCTGCGATTTATAGTTTTTTTTTTAAGGGGATACAAAAACAGATTTTTAAGAGGCAAAGAGTCTTAGAACTTGCTTCTTTTAAAGTATTTTGTGAAACTACCATTTTTTTCTAAAGTTGAATATGTGAAGGTGCCGCTAAATGGTAGTAAATATACCCTGCACAGACCCCTGCAAATTAAGATATAATAAATTAAAATTGAAAAGTAAATTTCCCAAATCCTACATTCAGTCATTTTGTCTTCTTTCATGAAATAATTAGACATGCAGTTCAAATAATCAACCAAATGCTTAGATGAAAAAGAGGATCAAAACTGTGATGGCATATCTTTGGATCATTCTCAGGGCTGTTTTCTGTCACCAATAGTCATAGTCCTGTCTCTGCCTCTGATGCAACAATGCAGGTCCCTCATTTGGAGCCTAAACTAGCATAGGTTTTTGTACATTTGGAGCCTTGCAGTGGACCCTACCCGGCTCAGGAAATGAGATTTCAGATAAGTTAGATAAAAAAGGATGTATAATATAACAAACCCTTTTAAGCTAAAGTTTGCTATGGATCCATAGCTATAAAAATTAATTTGGCAACAAGAGATTTCTGTGGATCAGAATTAAAAATAAAAACCTTAATAGAAATATCCTTAATTTCCTTTATTCCAGGAATCTAGCAGTCACATTTTGTCAAATGATGGCCATACAGAATTATCTCTAAGTTCACCTCTATCAACTGTCAATAGCCTTGCTTGCCGCCTATGCGTTAAAGACGAAGCAGAAACTGAGAACTCTCTCCCCCTCATTGTCCAGCTATTAAGGAAGAATCAATCTACTTCTGTTATTGGGAGGATAGAGAATTTTAATAAAACTTTATAACCTAATTTTTTCCTTTCTATTTTCTTTAATTTGCTTGTACTTTGCTTCAGGATGCGTAGCCAAATATTTTAACAAAAAATAAGCACCTTTCAAGAACTCAAAAAATATTTTTTAAGCACTACATACATTAACAAAATGCAAACGAATTTTCAAAGACTTTACAAGATCAAGACAAAATAACAATTTTTTGACAAAGAACTCTTTTCTTGATTATATTAGCCATTATAAAATGATCAAGAGATTTTTCGGTTCAATATCAGAGGGTGGAAAATGAAGAGTGAAATTGAGAATATCTTGCAAAATGAGCAGAGTTGCACATGAGAGTGAAAGAATCTCACAGAACCCAGCTCAGTAGAAGCATCTGCAGAATCCAAAGTATTTCATCAAACATGTAAAATGACAGGCGCTTTAAAACACTATGGACAGACAGTATGCGGAAATGAATTGTGAAAACATTGAATTGAACAATGTGAAAAGCACGCTTTTGCATAATACGTGGCGAAAATCGACATGGTAACGGAAAAAAATCTCATTTTTGAAAAGGAAAAATTAAGCACTGTTTAAAAACACTATGCACCATGTGCTTGTATGCTGTTGCTTTAGTGCCATTTGTTTATCTTTTCCTTAGGAAAAAAAACTTTGCTCACTCTTGGATGCAGTAGTGGAATTAAAAAAATCATAATAAAAATTAGGACCTTTAAAGATTTTTAGGTAAAAATAAGCTCACTTCAAGGACATTTAAAAGAATTTTTTAAATTAAGGCTTTTCTAAGGGCTTTTTTCTTCAAGCACTTGTCAAAAAAACATATAGAATTTTTTTTCAAAACATTTCCAATTTTAGAAAACTTTCTGAAATTCATAAGTGTAAGCCAGTAAAATTGCCAGACTTGAATAAGAACATGAAACAAATTTAAATTCATCAACTGACAGAAAAAAGCAATGATCATTTAGAAACAACTTTAACATACTGCAAAAACCTAATTCTTAGTGATGGAACATAGAAGTAAAAAGCATTGTATTACCTCAGGTAAAGGATAGAAGAATTTATGTATAGTATGCAATATATCCAAATACATATGATGACCAAGAACCAGTTTTTTAGATTGTGATATGTGTTCAACGACTTTTCGAAAGCCTATTGCAGTGTCAATATCATCCTATAAATAAGGTGCATACAATTATTAGCTACAGGATATAGCACTTTAAAAAAAAGATAAATAAACCAACAGTTTTTACTAAGAAATTTTCATAAGCCCTGTAAAACAATTATTTTTTTAAAAAAAAAAATAGAGTAATATTCACTATGTTGATTCAAAAAAGTTGAGAATAAAGTGATTAAAAAAGCAAAAATTTTGAAACAAAAGTCTAAGATTATATAAAATGCAAGGGAAATTTTACAATTACATTAAAAGTATCTAATAACTTATTAATTAAATAAACTCATCATTTCAAGCCAAAAATAAACATGGCTTCATTTTAAAATCAAATTATTTATATCTGTTACAACTGATACAATTTAAAATAAGTAATGCTTAAAAATAATGCAGAAGGTATGAGGAAAATTATACAAATTCTCATGATGCATTTTAGGAAACAACTATAAAAAGTGACTACAGATCCTAATGGGTTAAACTAAATTAGATGAGTGTTTTTTCAAACATGTGATAATTTTTTTTGCTCTAGTGTTTATAGTTCTCGTCATAATTCTTAATTAACATACTTAAATAATTTTTTGATTGATATTCTGTTGTTTAAAAACATTTTAATGTAGATTTTATGTCACTGAAATAATTTCTTTCCATATAAGAATATCTCAATTCTAATCAAATTAAAAGAAAAAGCATTATTGATTTAATAGACAGAATCGATAGTATCGAGCAACAGATAATGCTTCTGGTTTATAAGGTAAATTTTTAATAAACAGATCTCGAATTGCATCTTAACTACAATAAAATTATAACAGATTTCTAGCTTTTCCCAAGAGAAAAAAATATCCTTTTAATTAAGTTGTTATTTATATCTTTTGTTTCTAACTATATCCTTGGGTACAGTAAAAAAATTGATTTGTGAACATTTTCTTTGAACATTTTGAACTTGTTCTTTGGATATTATGAACTTGTTCCATTATATTTCAGAAATTTAATTTTATAATTAGGGTTTTTTTCTTGGAATTTTTTTAAATGAATTAATCACTTAAAATTGCAATTTAAATCAATTGATTGCTTTTTTTAAATTATTTATTCTAAAATATTTTATACAATATAATTAATAAATGTATACTCCAGGCAGAGCTACCACTGATTTTTGAATTTTTCTTCTTTTAAACATAATAATAAATTGAAAGTTATTTTTAATGTTTGAATGCCTTTAAATGGTGGCAATAAGTATAAAAATGAATTAAATACTGGTTTTCAAAATTTAAATCAAGATAAATCAGGAGAGAGACCAAACGTATTTGTTTCAGTCCAACATTGGTGTTCTGTTTACGGCTTGGCTCGGACATTTCATTATACAAACAAAATTTCTTTATTGCTGAGAACAAATCCCAGCATAAAAATAAACATGAAAGTGATCAAATACAAAATTGACAATTAATAGTATCAGGATGAAGTCAAATTACGATCAGAATAGAAATGGAAACATTAAAAATGACAAATACCTGATTATGACTAATAAAACTACGTATTTAAATGTCGCAGACACAAATAGTACTTTAAATATTATCCCAACTCGAATTTTCAAATAATTAAATGTCCAAAAAGAAAAATTGTAAATGCAAAACAAACAAAAGGTATTTTGCAACCTAACCAAACTAGCACTTTAGATTTAAATAAGGAACCTTTCAATAATACTCCATAAGAAAAGATATTGCATTAACGATACTCTTTTGTTAAATTAATTATTGAATTATTACTGAAAGTTTCCTTTTAAACTAAAATTGTTCACTTTTATAGTATAAATTAAAACTCAAACCAAAAAAGTGTTATTCCAGGTGTCTTGAAAACCCAATTATAAAAAAAATCCACCTGGGATTCAAAAAAAAAAAAGGAATTTGATACCTACCATGTCAGAAGTTTCCTTAGCATCCAGCTTTCCAATTTTGGCGTTATCAGTCATTTTGGTGATTGTGATGAATCTCTCTTTCTCATCATTCACTGTGGACAACATCTCAATTCCACTTGTGTACTTCTGTTGGACACTTTCATAAATGAGTTTCCTGCGATACCCACTACAAGGTTCCAATTTCAGAACTGTTTCTGATTCATTCTCAATAAATGCATTCACACGTTCACTGGAACACAATATATAGTCATCTCATTAAGCGGACAGCAGTTAAAACTTAGAAGTAATGAATAAAATAAGTAACAGATTTAAAAAAAAAACTCTTATACTACTTAAATAAATAACTCATTGAATATGAATTGAATTTATAGAGACCAAACTAACTTACCAATTACATTTCATTATTATCACTATAGTTATAGAGATAAAAATGGTAAAGATTCTTTTCTAACTTCAAAAAAAAAAAAAAGATTTTTTGCTTGAATTAAAAATCAGAGAGGTTTAGCATACAGAATATTGAATATGAATATTTTTATTCCCTGGTAAAAATTTTAACCTTAATTATCTGAAGAAATTTGACTTCAGGTAACTGAAATTTTTGGATAATCGAGGTTAATTGTTTTTAAAGTCCATTTTCATCAAACTGTGAAAATCCAGCAAAGTGCTAAATTATGATAACTTAAATACCATTATGACAGTTTACTTCACATCTCCCTATTAAATACATAGAACAATACGACCGAACTTTGATTATCTGATTTTCTTAGGTTAACAGAAAATGTTCACATATGTCAACGTTTCAGTAGCATAAATAATCAGTAAAAAAAAGTTACTAAAAAGTGAACTAGAAAAAGTGCAATAAAAGATCTTGTACTGATAGTGTTCCTCGGTCACCATTAGTTATGTTGCATTAGTGATTACAATATTAACTATAATTGTACAAACAAGCGGTTTATTTTTGCAAAAGGAAAGAAAATTAAGATTGATTCCCGGGAAAGTGAAGGTTTGCAGAAAAAGACTGCAGTGATCTTACCTATGGGAGAGGATTGTGTCAAAATAGACGTGCGAATAGTAAGTAAAAGAAAATAGTTAAAAAAATAGTACAAAAGAGATGGGCGAATGATTCGAGTTGATCAAACAATCTTAGAGATTAAAATCCATTTTTTAATCTGTTACATTGTTGATGAAACTGTGATTGTCATATAGCTTTGATGAATGTTACAACATTTTTTTAACAAAATCATTCAAACAATCTTGACAAAAAAAAACTTGAGCAACTATAGCAGCTATCTACAGACTAACTTTTACCAGACAGGATTGTCAATCTTATTCATCATACATTTGTCACAACATGCATGAAGATAAAAAAAATAATAAAGTGGCATGCATGTAGAAAAGTAATAATAATACTTGATTCCTGTTTCAGATTATGGTTTTTTTTTTTTATTCCATTTACAGATAACTGAAAGAGTCCTCTCCCTCCTTCCGTCTTTACTAATAAAACCAGGGATAGACATAATCTCATCACTAAATTGTTCTCACGAGAAATTACTTTTTAACTTTCATTTGATAGCTACCGAATTTCTGTGCCAAAAATAATTGTGGCTAAAAAATTATTAGGAGCCAGGAGTGCAGGAACAGCAACCAAACTTTTCAGAAAATAGTAAGAAAAATAGGAGCATCAGAAGGGAAAAAATTCACTTTAACTTAAACATTTCATGATTTTTAATTTAAACTATACAAAATACCCACTTAAAAAAAATAACAATGTGAAATGATTAATGATAACAGCAAAATAATTTATGATAAAAGCAGCCACACAACACTATATGCTACCATAAGATGATGCTGTTCTTCCATTAGACTATATCAATCTTAATATTGTCACTCAGGCGTCCATTCCTCTAAATGACAAGTTCATCAGAACTCAAGTAATTTTACATTCAAGCAAATCTAGCTGTTATTGTAAGATGTTATCTTTTGTTGTGATCTCATAGTTTGAATATTTCATTTTAAAAGAAAAGTAAGGTTTTGTTCATTTAATCTTGCTATACATCTATATTAATATTGTTTAATAAAAATAAATATTTCTATTATTCTTTTAACTGCCAGGGGTTTGTCCAAGGCAAATTTGCTACCGTTTAGCGGTACCTTAACAAATGTAACTTTAGGAAATATGGTTTCACAAAATACTTTCAAAAAAGCCTTTTAAAATTCTATTTTTTGTATTCCCATAAAAACAATAAATCCTGGGTTACTTAAGCATTTCGACTTGCAATGGAGCCCTCCCGCTGATTGCTATTATGACATAGTAAAAGAATTTTCTTCCCACCCAGTTTGTAAAAAGAGCACTTTTCACAAAACAGTTATCTCTAAAAAAAACCTAGAGAGACCCCTGACTGTATCATATGCATTAATTAGTTTCATTAATTCGATAACATTCCATTCAGTCAATGATTTCTATTTATAATTACTCATATACATAATTTGTATTGAAACTTTATATAATCTCAACAAATAAAAAAATGCCTTAATTACTTAATTTCTGCAATGAATTTTTTGTGCTCATCTGGAATTTCAACTTCTTTCTGACCATTTGCTTCAGAGGATTCTTTCTTAGGAGTTGAAATCGAATCCCGTTGTATCTTATATTTACTGTTGGTGAATTCTTTCAACTTCTCCTCTTGATCGTGCCTTAAATATGAAATGCCTATAGAAAAGAGGTAATGCATTTTAAAATCACAAAGGATTAACAACATTGAAAATTTTGGTAACATCACAGGGTGCGTAGCCGAATCTTTGAATCAAAAATAAGCACTTTTTAAAAACTTTTCAAGCACTTTACAAAAATTTTCAAGCACTCAAAAAATTCATATTCAATCAATGATATTATTGAAAAACAAAAACTTTTTATAAACAGTTTTAGCGTTAAAAAAACAAACAAAAAAGAAACGGGAGTAAATCAAAACAATCAGTACCTTCCCGCACCACCGAGTGAATTCAACTTGACCCTGAACTCAGAATAAAAGTACCCTTACCCCCTACGTCAAAAAAAGTGTTAGAAGTAAAATAAAATAAACAAGAACAAAAATAAATTAAATTAAAAAGAAAAACATTTCATAAGGATCTGATATTCTCTATCCGAATTGGAGCACTCGGGTTTCAGTTTCAAGTGTGCGCATGTGCAAGTCATAACATGGGTACGACATGAAATCCACATCAATGATTACGTAGCAAACTCCCCATTTTTCGTGAAATGCATGGGATCCACCAGATATCACTGAAGGAAAGAAAAAAAGTTATTCGGAAAAAAAGCACTTTTTAAAAACGCCAGCTGAAAAAAGCACCTTTAAAAGCTTTTAAAAACAAAATCCCCAAAAAAGCACCTTTAAGTACTTTTTACAAACGCTACGCACCCTGCATCAGGTAACTGAGGTAACATTGTGCTAAGTAAATTTCTAAAAAAAAAAATTTTCATTATTAATTTTTAACAAAATATAAACAAACAAATATAAGAAAATTGAGTGTCTGAATCAAAGATAACATGGTAGGTTAGAATCAAAGTAAAATATAAAACAATTATAAAAATAAAAGAGTTTCTGTGTGCAGAGTTGGCATAATTTAAATCATAATTTTTAAAAAATATATATACAGTCAAACCCCGCTATAGTGAACCTTCAAGGGACCGAAATTTCAGTTCACTATAACCGGGAGTTCACTATATCCATTAATCAGGCAATTTAACTGATGGTTCCTAAACTCCTCCCTTTTATTACACATTATTCAAATAAATGACTGAAAAATATTATATAGCAGCAAAAAATGCGTTATTTTTCATTACTCTTTGTCTTGCGTACAAAAAAAAAATTGTAATCTTTAGCTGATGAGCAATCCTCAACATCAGATAAGGAAAATCTTCACGACTCTCAGATAATTTTTCCTGAATTTCTGTTATTCCGCTTTTTAAACCTGTCTAACCTACCATTCGAGCAGCAAAAGTAGTCTCATAAAATCGCTTAGCAAATTGATCGACATTTGTCCAGATACTTAGATTGGTGAACCACTTCAGTAATGCTTCTTCAACATCCTTGTGATCTGCTTTTCTCAACTTTTTTCTGTCATCTAAATTTTTTTCATGAGCAGAAATTATTAATTGCCTATTTTTCCATATGTTACAAACTGCAGATTTGGATAGTTTATATTCCCTGCAAATATCAGCTCAATTGCATCCATTTTCAATTTTCCTGATTAGGCCCATTTTATCCTCAATGGAGAACGTTTCATGTTTACTGTTCGCATTTGAGACACTTGTTTTCAGGATTTTTTAAACTGAACTGAGAGCAAAAAGGAGTTGAAATGAGGGTGTTATCAACACATATTAGTGTCCAATCCTTTGAACAATAATGAATAATTGCTCATTCCCTCTGACAAAAAATGCATTTTGATCAAACTGACACCTTATAGTGGCATCGTCTGCCTGGGTTGGAAACATCTGCTTTGTTTGTTTAGGGATGGAAAAGTGAGATAAAAGAACCAAACAAGAAAAAATGCTTATCACTACATTCCCCTCTATAGATGGTTTTGAAAATCGGTATATGTATTTTTTTTTTTAAGTAGAAAATTCAAAATTATTACAAAAACAAATCAGTTGAAGACATAAAAAAGTTAATTATATCCAACTTCCCCACCTTTTTGGTTCACTATATCCACAAAAAATAGCATTATACGTGTATAGCAAAACACGGGACCGAACATTTTGTTCACTATATGCGGGAGTTCACTATAAACCGTGCTCACTATAGCAGGGTTCGACTGTATATTGATTTAAGTCAAATTAAAAAGATTAACTATTCAAGATAAAAAAATTATATCTTGGCTACAGTTCTGCCTTTGAAAAACATAATTTCAACTATGCCAATTTAGTTTTTATAATTAACTAAATAAAAATACTTTTAAAATTTATTACATATGTAGTTCATGTATATAAATAATAAAGAAAGACTTGTTCTACCAAGAGTAGAATAATTTCTTTCTTTTTCCTAATCTAAAAATTAATTACTTCCTCATTTGATATCTAACATGATAAATTTTGTCTTTGTATTTTCATATTCATGAAAACATTGAGATGGAACAAGAACAATTATGATTTAATTTTTCCAGTAATATTTCCTAACAATAATTTTTAAAATTAGTTAGAAAGACTAAGCACTTGAGACACATTGTTTTTAAATAATATTAAGCATTATTGATATATTTTATCAGAGCTCTGATATGTAAAAGATTTTTAAAAAAATCTTATTTAAATAAGAGAAGACCTGATTTTTTAAAAAAAAAAAAAAAAATTTTTTTTTTTTTTTTTAAAAAACATGTTTTTTTTCTTCTTTTAACCCTGAGTGTTTCTCTCTTATATAAATCCAAAACCATTTGAACTAGCTTCCAGAAACTTGATCAGCAAGAGAAAAGGGAATTTTAACTAATTAAAAGCGATTTTTTTTTTAAAATTCTGATTTAAAGGGAATAAGGAAAACGGATTTTTACGTGATCCTGAAAATGTTTTCAGCTCAGAATACTATCATTTAAGAATATAAAGACAAATTAAATTAAAAATAGAAAGAAAAAAAGTAAATCACTTTTTTTCTCAATTGATTTAACAAAATATGTTCACTGAGAAATTAACACATGTAGGTCTCATAGTGGGCCTAAGATTTTGGCTAAGGTAAGAAAAAACAAAATTTTTCAAAAAGATCAGGACACAAGGGCATTTTCCTGAGTTTTTTCTTTATAAAATGAAAGATTTAAAAAAAAGAAACAGTTCAGCTATCAAAGTTATATGCCTGAACTAAATATATATTGAGTGGATGGTCCCTAAGTTTGATCATTCGAATTTTGTGATTTTTACAAGCATGATCAAATAAAATAAAAAGATGATGGATAGAAAATCCAAATATTTTGATTGTTTATATCAACAATTTTAAAATCAACATTTTCATTGAAGATAAAAATCAGGAATATCAGGACAAAAGCTATGATTGAAAAATAAAAAATTTACTTAAAACTTTTTTAAAAAATTTAAAAAAAGAGCTCATATATCTAAAATATTAGAAGATAGCTGGTTTTGCAACTAGATGCACAAATAATCTATATTTTGCTGCTCCTTTCTAGAAAAACCACACTTCGTATTATTTGTTGTATATCTACAGTAATGCTTAAGCTAATTTTTATATTATTTTTCAAATTGTTTAAAATACAAGTAACAAACATACTCTCCAGTTTAAAGTGATACTCGTTTGAGCTTAACCATAGTGAAGTGTAATTTCAAATGCATGACAATCAGCTTTATGAATTACATATCAAAAGGAACATTCTGTTACTGAAACATGTTTTGATTTTTAAAAGACAATTGATGCAAAAATTTTAGTTTCATTTCTTTGTTGAATTACTAATACTGAATCAATTACAGGCCACTTTTTTTTCTAACCATAACATATTTACTTTTTATGTATATCTTTAAAATAGAGATTTATATAATTTTAAATAGGTAACAGCTTTTATTAAAAAAAAAAAAAAACTTTTGGGTTCTAAAAAACCTTGTCTAGCACAATAACTGACAGATTGCAGAAAAACAATGTTAAACATGAATATATTTTCTTACATTATTTCCTTCATTAAATAAAATTGTGGTTCATTTGTGATACAAACTTTAAACATGTTTTAAAACAAATTTTAAATCAAAATTTCAGTTTTAATGTAAAAAATTAAAAATAAATGATTTAAATAGTAAAATAACCTTCATAAATGGTTTTATTGAAGTCATATCCATGTGATGCTAGAAAATGAATGCTTGATGTCTGTAAAAGAGATATAAAAAATAAAAAAACATTTGCAGTGTTTTTTTAAAGATATTAATAAAGATACTAATAATATGGTAAAAAAAGCCGAAAGCTTAATTACCTGACACAGAAATCGGTGATCTGGAGCTTGCCTGATATGTGGGCGGGGAAATATGTAAAAGTTAAAATCTCTGTGAGTAAATCTGGAACATAAAATGTCAAATTATGAAATCCGAAAAACAAAATTTTAAAATGTATTAGGATGCTTATAAAAATAATGCTAATATTTTGATTGAATAATTAAATATCTTATCTAGGTGAAAGAAATCTAATTGCCACACAAAAAAGACAGTAAATTAATAACTATAGATGAATAAAGTTAACTTGATATTTTTTTATTATAAAACTTTGAGTTGAAAGTTTAAAAAGCCAAAAAGTAACATTGAAAATCGGAATTGTAATTGAAATTCAAATAACAAGAATTCCAAAAAAAATTTTTAAAAAAAGGGAGGAGAAAGAAGAAAAGAAATTGGAAGAGATTTTAATTACCATAAAACGTTCCTTTTAGCACAAAATCTGGTTTTAACACCACTGGGGCATTAAAAGGTTGGAGTGTAAACACTTTACAAACTGGTGTAATGTAATTGAGAAGAAGAAAAAATAATAAATGAAACAAAATTTTATTTAAAAATTCATTGTTATAAAACTACAAGTTTCATTTACTGAAACTTTTGGTGTAAATATTTACAAAACAATTTGATATACAAAGATTTTTTAGTGGAAAGCTTCCTAAGCATTTGATATTTTTCATATTTAATAACTAACAATGCTGCAAATTAAGTTCTTTTTACGCAAATAGAAATAGAAGGTCTTGTAAATGATGAAATAATTTTAAAACTCAGAATTGGAGATTCATACTATCTAAAATTAAGGAAGTGACTGGATTTTATGCTTGGAGAGCAGAATAATATCGAAAAAGAGACCACTTGTTTTCCAATTTAATTATTATTTTTCATTTTCATTGCAATTCTCCCAAAACTAAGACAACAGGACTATACTCACTATTCATTACAATTCATTTAACAAGTTCAATTACAATATGATAAACAATACAATTTTCTATACATTAACCTGTTGCAACTTGATTGTTTACTTTCTATTCTGTATATGTACTGATAAAAAAAAATTGCTAACAGCAAGAAATGAATGTTTTTTTTTCTGAAAATCCAGAAGTCTTCAAATTCCAGAGATCTTTCCGATTGATTTTAATTCCCTGCTTCAGTAACATAATCCTATTGACCAAACATAAAATTCCCTAACACTAAAACAACTTTCTTCTTCTTTTTTTTTTGTCAAAAAACCGTCAATCCAACTTTACGATTTTGAGCTTCTTCAGTTAGTAGAAATTCTACAAGTAATTTTGCATTTAGTCTAAATGAAAAGTAGTATCATAATATATTAAAACACATATTAAGAAAACTTTTGTCTACACAGATGCTTCCTTTGTGAAAGTTTTTTTCTGGCACTCTCCTTAACAATAAAAAAAAAAAACATCTTTTTTCTATTTTATTAATTTTTTTCCCAATGGCAAAGGAAAATGACAAGATTAACAATAGCTTTACGATTCGCTACAGCTTAAACGATGCCAAAAGTGATAACAAAACAAAAAATTTCAATTCAAAATTTTTGATCTTTTTTTTTTCAACAAAAAGAAAAAGTTAATATTTTTATTATGTGCATATGCTAACACAAATTGCACATTAACAATTGGCAGAACATAGGTTGTGCACCCCTGACACATGACTTTTATATGTAAATTATGAAGAAAAGAAAAAATTCTGAAATTGTAAATTAAAGTATTCAACTAGAAGCATAAGTATTTGCAAACATATTAAAAGTATTTAACTTACTTCTTTAATTTTGGATGATATTTAAAGCAACTTAGACCATATTGGATTATCAAAAATTCAGAACAAAGCTAGAAAAAACAAAAATAAATAATTTATAACACATGAAAATGAGGCAATCAATTTCAAAATGAAAAACATTTTTAAGGAGTATGTTACACAAAATATTTTACTACAGTATAACTGGGCTATAATTCTTGATATACCGGGCTATAATTCTTGATCAGTATAATTCTTGACTCACTTCAAGAAAACTATATAAGAAATTATGAAAAAGCATCTAACAGTTAATAAATTTTTGGAGAAGGATTTAAAAACACTTCTTCAATGAAAAAATGCAAGTATGTAATAAAAATAAATTGTATGAAGTTCTTCACCTGTTCAAGTAAAATTTTCCGGATAATGAGGCGACGGTTGATAGGAAATTATGAGCTGTTGCAATGATGACTAAAAGAATTTGCTGCTACGCAAGGATTCTATGCAAGCTATGCAAATAGTTGCTATGTAAATACATTTTACCTTAAATTATTTATAGGTAGTTTGTAAGTGTTTGTGTGTATGTTCCTAGATGGTAGTTTGTAAAATGCAGATTCCTACAGTGACTAAGAAAAACGAAAACAGATGCAAAAGCAGATATTTTTCAGAGAAATAAACTTTTCAGCCATCAGAACAATCAGTGATTTCTCGCCATAAGTATTTTATGACACAAAATTGATAAAGAATGTCAAAACATATAAAACTAGTGGAACTGCCCTATATTTATGAAGATTTAAAATACCAAGAGTCAGTTTTAAGAGATCTAACCTAGTATGGCCGCGCTCGTTAGCCTAGTAGACTCCAAAGAAAAGTTTAACCTTAATCCAACCAGATTTTGCAGAAAAATTTTTAAGTACAAATTTAAAAAATCAAAATATATGGGCATATTAAGTGTTTCGTTAATTTCCTTAGTACTATCTTGTAAAATATTTCTCCTGAAGAAATTTATAGGATTTTTATAAAGTTTTGTATACAACAGTTCAATAGTTTGTATAATACACAACATTGCATATACAGTCGGACTTCTATTTAACAAACTTCCATTTTGCGAATTTTTTCGAGGAACCAAAAACATTTTCGAAATTTCTTCGCAAAATAACTTTTAAATAGCAAAGTGAATTTCCTATTTAACGAACTTTTCCTTGTGATCCACTCTCCTTATTTCCCAAATTATTTCAGAACATTTTAAATTTTATGGGGGAAAAGACCTTGAATTTATTTTCGAAGCCACTTAACTATTAGAGAAGGCAGTGAAAATCTTTCCCTTTTTGTTTGCATTTCAAGCAAAAAACTCAGACAAAATGAACTGATTTTATCAGTAGCAATTAAACTTAAGAATGCATGAGGTAATGTATGTTTAAAATTACTTTTATAATAAATGCAGCTACAAATTTATGCATAAATTTAGCTTTTTTTTAGTAGAAAATGTGTTTAGCATGATAGTGTAACACTGGATAATGTTTTGCTCTATTCTTGCTTTCCATGCTGATTTCTTTTATGGTTAAGATTTATAAAATGAATAGTAGATAGTAGTTCACAAGATGAAGGTGTATCAATTGCTATTTTAATTATGTCTAGTGTTTATGAATTTAAAAGCTGTTTTGTGTCGTTTAAGTATTTCAAAAGGTGATTTTCTATTTAACGAATTTTCCATATAACGAACTTATTAACGGGATTTAGAGACTTCGTTAAATAGAGGTTCGACTGTATTTTGTTACAATGCCAAGTTATAATAAATCAAAAATTTTAGTTTAATTTCTGTTTGTTTATAAGAATAATATTAACAAAAATTCGTACATAAAATATATTGATTTTTTTTTGCTGCATTGAAAGAGATATTTTTACACTTACAACAGGAAACTTCATTATAAATGTGATAAAATAAGTTAATAGCTGTTTTTATTACAATGATTTAAGCAGACATATTTATGTGTGTGTGTGTGTTATGTGATTAATCTGGTGATTTAATATCATTACGTATAATAACCATTTATTGACTTCCTAATTGTAAAATATAAAATATTGTAATTTGTGGTCTCTTACGCCACAATGTTCAACAGAAAAATATTTTTCTGATAACTACTAAAAAAAAAACTGTACTCTATTCTGCTGACCCAATCAGTCATGATATTTATCACATTTACCATTACGAGTTGGGAATTATGCAAACAGTTAATTTGATAAATTTTCAACAATTTATTATATTTAGCAAATTTAGTGGTGATTATGCATAATCACCAGTTTATAACTTTTACCATAATATATGTGTGTGTATATATATATATATAAAAACATCAGGTAATTTAAATCATTTACACACTGCCTGCAACAAATATTTAATCCAAAGCTATACCTTGCGAAGCTTCGCATATCTCTCCTCCATGCTGTCAAATGCATGTTCAGATGAGCGTTCACTGTAGAGACCTTGAAATATAGAAATGCATATTATTTTCAAATCTAATTGACATATTTTGATGAATCAATAATAGTAGCAAGAACATTAAAAACAATAAAATCAAACAGAAATTTATAAAACAAATCTTGCCAGAAAAACCTCTTGTTTTATTTGCAAAAGTAAAAAAAATTCATGACACATTTAAAAGAAATGAAAAATTGGTTACATCATTTGAATCATTTCATCATTTGCAATTACATGCATCAATTACACCATTTGCAAGTACTATTACAATCATAGAACTGAATTTAAAAAATTCGAGTAGCTCTAATAATTTTGGTGAAAATAACTCTGTAACTTACACTCACTCTAAATTTTAAAAAGTTTTACAAAATAAATTTCTTTTTTTAAAAATTAAAAACTTGCTGTTATACACTTAACATATTTTGTTACATCCATAAAACCTAGTTAATTTTCAAAAAGTTTTAAAGCTTTTGAAAATTCCTAAAACTTTGAATCTGTAAATGAAACAAAAATTTATTTCCACAAAAAATATGCATCAATATTTTTAGCTGAATTACATGCTTTTATTATGTGTAAATAGTAAAATTTCTCAAATGTCAAAAAAAGAAAAGAAATTTAGAGTTATGAAGAAAAAAGTTTTTTCACAATTGTCTTTGCTAATAGTACGAAATAAAAGTAAATTAATTGACTAATAGATAATTAAACTAAAAACTTTTCCTTTGTTGTTGTTGTAGTAGTAGTAGTTAATTTGATAGTTGACAAAAATTACTTTTGAGTCACGAGTCAGGGTTTTTTTTTTTTTTTTGGTTATCTAACTGACCTTTTATTCAAACTATTCTAGTCAAATCAGAAATCTTATATCAGGGATTGCAAATAACGAGTTTGACTGTATTTGTTTAATTTAATTTTAAAATATGAACAAATGATTGATAAAATTATTAATTAAAAAGATATAATTTAGATAGAAAAATTATTAAATTATAACATAAAAACATTAATAACTGTGGTTTGATTCCTACGGAGTTATAGAAAAACAACACTAAAATAAAACCTAACTCTTTATGAAAAAAAGACGAAATAGTGATATGAGCTGGACTACCTCAAGCTGGACTACCTCGCTCATCCGAAGACAGAACAAACCAGATTTTGGAAAGAAGATACAATAATATAAACTAGAGCTGGACTCATGATCAATATCACTCGTCATTATTAAATTGAAGTGCAAGTGTATAATATATGCAAGTATGTAATATAAACTTTAGCTCGACTAATGATTAAATTGAAATGCAGGTGCATAATAAAAGCAAGTATATAATATAAACTACAGCTGGACTCCTGATTAATATAACTTGTCATAACCAAATTAAAATGCAAATGCATCATATAAGCAAATCAGGGTTGGCAGGTTTTTGACATGTGACAGTTTTTGACAGTTTAAACCATGGTTTAAACCGTCATGTCAAAAACCTCACTGTCAAAAATGTCGAAAATGTCAAAAACCTATATTTATATGTGAAATTTAATTAATACATAAAATTTATATATTTTTTATAAAGGATAGTGTTTCTAAATATGTTCTAGAAAAAATAAATTTTAAATTTTGAAGAAACACTTATATTTTGAATACTAGTAACCAAAATCTTGTACTTTTGAAAGCTCACATCTTTTGTAATATTATGTATTCATTTTCATGTGTTATTGAAAATCTGCAGTGATATTATTAAGAAATTTATTTATAACCAAATTTAGTGTATAGTATAGATTATACTAAAAATTAGACATTTTTAAAGATAAACATTAGCAGTTTTGCACATTAGACATCTTTTAAAGAAAAATCTTTTTAATATTCTTTTAAATCTTCTTAATAATCTTTTTAACATAAGACAATACAAATTTAAGTGCTTTCTGTTAAATACACAGAGTAGTTAGTGTCGATTTACAGTATATTCAGCCTATTCATTTACTATGCTGAAAATTTAGTTTATCCAAATACTTGTGAATTTCATTTTGCTGAATACCATATACATAGTTTTGTTGAATATCTAAATATTCAGCTGTTGAATAATTACTTCTTGCTTTCAAGATACAGTTGGACCCCGATTTAACGAACCCCTATTTAACGAATTTCGCGATTTAACGAATTTTTTTTCAACCCCAGCAAAAACAGAGTCAAAAACCCCTAATTAACGAATAATTAACCTCGAATTAACGAATTATTTCAGCATCCGGAAAAAATATTTTTCATTAATTTTGATCAGAAAAATATTGCATTTTTTTTGTAATTGGCAGATTCTAAAGGGAAAAAAATCTTTCCTGGGAGGAATAAAATAGAAAAAGTGCATATTCGTCTCAAACAAGAGAAACGACCGCAACAGGGAAAAACAAAATTCGTCTTGGGGAGGTGGGCAGAGTTAATAAGACATATTACACTTGCAAGATCATTTTCCGGGGGTTTGTCACGTGGGCTATGAGTCAAACAGGAAATTCCTTTCTTATCTTTGATAGTTGTTTATAACTAGTAATTTTTAATAATACATATGCACAAAAAAAATTTTTTTTTGAACCCCGATTTTACGAATGACCCCGATTTAACGAATAAAATTTCCGGTCCCGATGAATTCGTTAAATCGGGGTCCGACTGTATGCATTATTTGTATTCTTAATACAAGTGGGGGGAAAAATTAAGAGGTAAAAATTTTTTAAAATGATAAGTGTAATAATTATAAATAAATATAATAAACAATATGAATTATATTTATCATTATTCACAAATATAACTACTTTTAAATTCAAATTAACAATCTGGATAATAAAGATATTCGGTATAACATTAAAAAATTTTTTCATACACTTGTATCAAGTTTGTATTTATACAACATAACTTGTAAGTTCCTTATAAATATTAGTTATATGTTCCTTATATGTCAAAAATGCATAGTAATAAACTTTTAATTTTCTTAAGTATCAAAAAAGAAAATTTTTTTTCAAAATATAAATATTTAAAAAAAATTTGTGCAAAATTTTTCTGCACATGCATTTGAATATAAATTTCTGAGATTTTAAATCTGTTATTTTACCTTAATTTTAATTAAAAAATATTTTAAAACCTGCTGATTACCTATAGTATAATTAAATTTCAATATAATGCATGGCAACTGTTGGTAGTTTTGAAGTTTATATATTTTTTTGGCAAACTTTAGTTTTTGACATTTTTGACGGGTTTTTGACGGTTTAAACCAGTATTATACCCTTGTCATGTCAAAAACCACTTTTTGACGTCAAAAACCCAACCCTGAAGCAAATATATACAAGTATATAATATAAACTATAGCTGGACTCAGAATGAGTATAACTTGCCATAATAAATTGAAATGCAAGTGTATAATATAAGCAAGTACATGCAAGTATATAATATAAACTATAGCTGGACAGACGATGAATATAACTCGCCATAATAAATTGAAATGCAAATATATAACATAAGCAAGTATATAATATAAACTATAGCGGGACTAATGATGAATACAACTAGTCAAAATTAAATTTAAATGCAAGTGCAAAATACATGCAAGTTCATAAAATGAACAATAGCTGGACTCTAGATAAATATAACTAGTCATAATTAAAATGAAAAGAAAGTAAAAAATATTATCAAGCATATGAAAGTATATAATATAAACTGTAGCTGGACTCCTGAAGAGTATAACTCCTCATAATTAAATTGAAATGCAAGTGTATAAAATAAGGAAGGATATAATATAAACTATAGCTGAACTAATAATAAATAAAACGTGTCATAACCAAATTGAAATGCAAATTAATAATATAAGCAAATATAAGCAAGTATATAATATAAACTACAGCTGGACACACAATGAATATAACTTGTCATAACCAAATTGAAATGCAAATGTATAATATAAGCAAATATATACAAGTATATAATATAAACTAAAGCTGGACTCACGATGAATATAACTTGCCATAATAAATTGAAATGCAAGTGTATAATATAAGCAAATATATGCAAGTAAATAATACAAACTATAGCTGGACTGACTATGAATACTACGCGCCATAATAAATCGAAATGCAAATGTCGCATAATGCATAATAAGCAAGTATATAATATAAACTACAGCGGGACGAACGATGAATATAACTTGACATAATTAAATTTAAATGCAAGTGTACAATACATGCAAGTTCATAAAAAGAACTATAACTACACTAGATGAATATAACTAGTCATAATTAAATTGAAAAGAAAGTAAAAATAATATCAAGCATATGAAAGTATATAATATAAACTGTAGCTGTACTCCTGAAGAGTATAACTCCTCATAATTAAATTGAAATGCAAGTGTATAAAATAAGCAAGGATATAATATAAACTATAGCTGAACTAAAAATATATAAAACTTGTCATAACCAAATTGAAATGCAATTTAATAATATGAGCAAATATATGCAAGTATATAATATAAACTTTATTTGCACACACGATGAATATAACTCGCCAAGATAAATTGAAACGCAAGTGTATAATATAAGCAAGTATATGATACGAACAATAACTGGACTCATGATGAATATAACTTGTCAAAGTTAAATTTAAATACAAGTGTATAATATAAGTAAGCATATGCAAGTATATAATATAAACTACAGCTGGACTCATGAAGAATATAACTTGTCATAATTAAACTGAAATGCAAGTATATAATATAAGCAAATATATAATATAAACTATAGCTGGACTCATGATTAAGATTACTCGTCATTATTAAATTGAAGTGCAACTTTATAATATATGCAAGTATATAATATAAACTATAGCTGGACTAATAATGAATATACATTGTCATAATTAAATTTAAATGCAAATGTACAATACATGCAAGTTCATAAAATGAACTATAGCTGGACTCTAGATGAATATAACTAGTCCAGGGTTGGGTTTTTGACGTCAAAAAGTGGTTTTTGACATGACAAGGGTATAATACTGGTTTAAACCGTCAAAAACCCGTCAAAAATGTCAAAAACTGAAGTTTGCCAAGAAAATATATAAACTTCAAAACTACCAACAGTTGCCATGCATTATATTGAAATTTAATTATACTATAGGTAATCAGCAGGTTTTAAAATATTTTTTAATTAAAATTAAGGTAAAATAACAGATTTAAAATCTCAGAAATTTATATTCAATGCATGTGCAGAAAAATTTTGCACAAAAATTGTTTAAATATTTATATTTAAAATTTTTTTTTTTCTTTTTGACTTACTTACTTAAGAAAATTAAAAGTTTATTACTATGCATTTTTGACATATAAGGAACATATAACTAATATTTATAAGGTGCTTACAAGTTATGTTGTATAAATACAAATTTGATACAAGATACAAGTGTATAAAAAAAATTTTTTAATGTTATACCAAATATCTTTATTATCCAATATGTTAATTTGAATTTAAAAGTAGTTATATTTATGAATAATGATAAATATAATTCATATTGTTTATTATATTTATTTATAATTATTACACTTATCATTTTAAAACAATTTTTATCTCTTAATTTTTTCTTTCTCCACTTATATTAAGAATACAAATAATGCATATCTTGAAAGCAAGAAGTAATTATTCAACAGCTGAATATTTAGATATTCAACAAAACTATATCGTATTCAGCAAAATGAAATTCACAAGTATTTGGATAAACTAAATGTTCAGCATAGTAAATGAATAGGCTGAATATACTGTAAATCGACACTAACTACTCTGTGTATTTAACAGAAAGCACTTAAATTTGTATTGTCTTATGTTAAAAAGATTATTAAGAAGATTTAAAAGAATATTAAAAAAAAATTTTCTTTAAAAGAAGATGTCTAATGTACAAAACTGCTAATGTTTATCTTTAAAAATGTCTAATTTTTAGTATAATCTATACTATACACTAAATTTGGTTATAAATAAATTTCTTAATAATATCACTGCAGATTTTCAATAACACATGAAAATGAATACATAATATTACAAAAGATGTGAGTTTTCAAAAGTACAAGATTTTGGTTACTATTCAAAATATAAGTGTTTCTTCAAAATTTAAAATTTATTTTTTCTAGAACATATTTAGAAACACTATCCTTTAAAAAATATATAAATTTTATGTATTAATTAAATTTCACATATGAATATAGGTTTTTGACATTTTTGACAGTGAGGTTTTTGACGTGACGGTTTAAACCATGGTTTAAACTGTCAAAAACTGTCACATGTCAAAAACCTGCCAACCCTGAACTAGTCATAATAAAATTAAAAGATAGTAAAAAATATTATCAAGCATATGAAAGTATAAAATATAAACTGTAGCTGGACTCCTGAAGAGTATAACTCCTCATAATTAAATTGAAATGCAAGTGTATAAAATAAACAAGGATATAATATAAACTATAGCTGAACTAATAATATATAAAACTTATTATAACCAAATTGAAATGCAAATTAATAATATAAGCAAATATATGCAAGTATATAATATAAACTATATCTGGACGCACGATGAATATAACTCGCCATGATAAATTGAAACGCAAGTGTATAATATAAGCAAGTAAATAATATAAACGATAGCTGGACACACGATGAATATAATTGTCATAACCAAATTGAAATGCAAATGTATAATATAAGCAAGTAAATAATCCGAATAATAACTGGATTCATGATGAATATGACTTGTCATATTTAAACTGAAATGCAAGTGTATAATATAAGTAAGCATATGCAAGTATATAATACAAACTATAGCTGGACTCATGAAGAATATAACTTGTCATAATTAAATTGAAATGCAAGTGTATAATATAAGAAAGTATATGCAAGAATATAATATAAACTAGAGCTGGACTCATGATTAATATTACTCGTCATTATTAAATTGAAGTGCAAGTGTGTAATATATGCAAGTATATAATATAAACTATAGCTGGACTAATGATTAAATTGAAATGCAGGTGTATAATAAAAGCAAATATATAATATAAACTATAGCTGGACACCAGATTAATATAACTTGTCATAACCAAATTGAAATGAAAATGTATCATATAAGCAAGTACATGCAAGTATATAATAAAAACTATAGCTGGACTGACGATGAATATAGCTCGACATAATAAATTGAAATGCAAATGTATAATATAAGCAAGTATATAATATAAACTATAGCGGGACTAATGAATATAACTTGTCATAATTAAATTTAAATGCAAGTGTATAATATATGCAAGTACATAAAATGAACTATAGCTAGACTCGAGATGAATATAACTCGTCATAATTAAATTGAACAGAAAGTATAAAATATTATTAAGCATATGAAAGTATATAATATAAACTGTAGCTGGACTCCTGAAGAGTATAACTCCTCATAATTATATTGAAATGCAAGTGTATAAAATAAGCAAAGATATAATATAAACTATAGCTAAACTAATAATGTAAAAAACTTGTCATAACAAAATTGAAATGCAAATTAATAATATAAAAAAAATATATGCAAGTATATAATATAAACTATATCTGGACACAAGATGAATATAACTCGATATGATAAATTGAAACGCAAGTGTATAATATAAGCAAGTATATAATATAAACTATAGCGGGACTAATGAATATAACTTGTCATAATTAAATTTAAATGCAAGTGTATAATATATGCAAGTACATAAAATGAACTATAGCTAGACTCGAGATGAATATAACTCGTCATAATTAAATTGAACAGAAAGTATAAAATATTATTAAGCATATGAAAGTATATAATATAAACTGTAGCTGGACTCCTTAAAAGTATAACTTGTCATCATTAAATTGAATTGCAAGTATAAAATATTATCAAGTATATGAAAGTATATAATATAAACTGTAGCTGGACTCCTGAAGAGTATAACTCCTCATAATTATATTGAAATGCAAGTGTATAAAATAAGCAAAGATATAATATAAACTATAGCTAAACTAATAATGTAAAAAACTTGTCATAACAAAATTGAAATGCAAATTAATAATATAAAAAAAATATATGCAAGTATATAATATAAACTATATCTGGACACAAGATGAATATAACTCGATATGATAAATTGAAACGCAAGTGTATAATATAAGCAAGTATATAATATAAACTATAGCTGGACACACGATGAATATAACTTGTCATAACCAAATTGAAATGCATAATATGAGCAAGTAAATAATACGAATAATAACTGGATTCATGATGAATATGACTTGTCATAACTAAATTGAAATGCAAGTGTATAATATAAGTAAGCATATGCAAGTATATAATATAAACTATAGCTGGACTCATGAGGTATAAAACTGGTCATAATTAAATTGAAATGCAAGTGTATAATATAAGAAAGTATAAGCAAGTATATAATATAAACTAGAGCTGGAATCATGATTAATATTACTTGTCATTATTAAATTGAAGTGCAATTGTATAATATATACAAGTATATAATATAAACTATAGCTGGACTAATGATTAAATTGAAATGCAGGTGTATAATAAAAGCAAGTATATAATATAAACTATAGCTGGACTCCTGATTAATATAACTTGTCATAAATAAATTTAAATGCAAGTGTATAATATATGCAAGTACATAATATAAACTACAGCGGGACGAATGATGATTATAACTTGTCATAATTAAATTTAAATGCAAGTGTACAATACATTCAAGTTCATAAAAAGAACTATAGCTACACTAGATGAATATAACTAGTCATAATTAAATTGAAAAGAAAGTAAAACATATTATCAAGCATATGAAAGTATATAATATAAACTGTAGCTGTACTCCTGAAGAGTATAACTCCTCATAATTAAATTGAAATGCAAGTGTATAAAATAAGCAAGGATATAATATAAACTATAGCTGAACTAAAAATATATAAAACTTGTCATAACCAAATTGAAATGCAATTTAATAATATGAGCAAATATATGCAAGTATATAATATAAACTTTATCTGCACACACGATGAATATAACTCGCCAAGATAAATTGAAACGCAAGTGTATAATAAAAGCAAGTATATAATACGAACAATAACTGGACTCATGATGAATATAACTTGTCAAAGTTAAATTTAAATACAAGTGTATAATATAAGTAAGCATATGCAAGTATATAATATAAACTACAGCTGGACTAATAATGAATATACATTGTCATAATCAAATTTAAATGCAAATGTACAATACATGCAAGTTCATAAAATGAACTATAGCTGGACTCCTGAAGAGTATAACTCCTCATAATTAAATTGAAATGCAAGTGTATAAAATAAACAAGAATATAATATAAACTATAGCTGAACTAATAATATATAAAACTTATTATAACCAAATTGAAATGCAAATTAATAATATAAGCAAATATATGCAAGTATATAATATAAACTATATCTGGACGCACGATGAATATAACTCGCCATGATAAATTGAAACGCAAGTGTATAATATAAGCAAGTATATAATATAAACTATAGCTGGACACACGATGAATATAATTGTCATAACCAAATTGAAATGCAAATGTATAATATAAGCAAGTAAATAATACGAATAACTGGATTCATGATGAATATGACTTGTCATATTTAAACTGAAATGCAAGTGTATAATATAAGTAAGCATATGCAAGTATATAATACAAACTATAGCTGGACTCATGAAGAATATAACTTGTCATAATTAAATTGAAATGCAAGTGTATAATATAAGAAAGTATATGCAAGAATATAATATAAACTAGAGCTGGACTCATGATTAATATTACTCGTCATTATTAAATTGAAGTGCAAGTGTGTAATATATGCAAGTATATAATATAAACTATAGCTGGACTAATGATTAAATTGAAATGCAGGTGTATAATAAAAGCAAATATATAATATAAACTATAGCTGGACACCAGATTAATATAACTTGTCATAACCAAATTGAAATGAAAATGTATCATATAAGCAAGTACATGCAAGTATCTAATAAAAACTATAGCTGGACTGACGATGAATATAGCTCGACATAATAAATTGAAATGCAAATGTATAATATAAGCAAGTATATAATATAAACTATAGCGGGACTAATGAATATAACTTGTCATAATTAAATTTAAATGCAAGTGTATAATATATGCAAGTACATAAAATGAACTATAGCTAGACTCGAGATGAATATAACTCGTCATAATTAAATTGAACAGAAAGTATAAAATATTATTAAGCATATGAAAGTATATAATATAAACTGTAGCTGGACTCCTTAAAAGTATAACTTGTCATCATTAAATTGAATTGCAAGTATAAAATATTATCAAGTATATGAAAGTATATAATATAAACTGTAGCTGGACTCCTGAAGAGTATAACTCCTCATAATTATATTGAAATGCAAGTGTATAAAATAAGCAAAGATATAATATAAACTATAGCTAAACTAATAATGTAAAAAACTTGTCATAACAAAATTGAAATGCAAATTAATAATATAAAAAAAATATATGCAAGTATATAATATAAACTATATCTGGACACAAGATGAAGATAACTCGATATGATAAATTGAAACGCAAGTGTATAATATAAGCAAGTATATAATATAAACTATAGCTGGACACACGATGAATATAACTTGTCATAACCAAATTGAAATGCATAATATGAGCAAGTAAATAATACGAGAATAACTGGATTCATGATGAATATGACTTGTCATAACTAAATTGAAATGCAAGTGTATAATATAAGTAAGCATATGCAAGTATATAATATAAACTATAGCTGGACTCATGAGGTATAAAACTGGTCATAATTAAATTGAAATGCAAGTGTATAATATAAGAAAGTATAAGCAAGTATATAATATAAACTAGAGCTGGAATCATGATTAATATTACTTGTCATTATTAAATTGAAGTGCAATTGTATAATATATACAAGTATATAATATAAACTATAGCTGGACTAATGATTAAATTGAAATGCAGGTGTATAATAAAAGCAAGTATATAATATAAACTATAGCTGGACTCCTGATTAATATAACTTGTCATAAATAAATTTAAATGCAAGTGTATAATATATGCAAGTACATAATATAAACTACAGCGGGACGAATGATGATTATAACTTGTCATAATTAAATTTAAATGCAAGTGTACAATACATGCAAGTTCATAAAAAGAACTATAGCTACACTAGATGAATATAACTAGTCATAATTAAATTGAAAAGAAAGTAAAACATATTATCAAGCATATGAAAGTATATAATATAAACTGTAGCTGTACTCCTGAAAAGTGTAACTCCTCATAGTTAAATCGAAATGCAAGTGTATGATATAAGCAAGGATATAATATAAACTATAGCGGAAATAAAAATTTATAAAACTTGTCATAACCACATCGAAATGCAATTTAATAATATGAGCAAATATATGCAAGTATATAATATAAACTATACCTGGACACACGATGAATATAACTCGCCATGATAAATTGAAACGCGAGTGTATAATATAAGCAAGTATATAATACGAACAATAACTGGACTCATGATGAATATAACTTGTCTAAGTTAAATTTAAATACAAGTGTATAATATAAGTAAGCATACGCAAGTATATAATATAAACTACAGCTGGACTCATGAAGAATATAACTTGTCATAATTAAACTGAAATGCAAGTATATAATATAAGCAAGTATCAAGCATATGAAAGTATATAATATAAACTGTAGCTGTACTCCTGAAGAGTATAACTCCTCATAGTTAAATTGAAATGCAAGCTTATAAAATAAGCAAGGATATAAACTATAGCTGGACTCAAGATTAAGATTACTCGTCATTATTAAATTGAAGTGCAACTTTATAATAAATGCAAGTATATAATATAAACTATAGCTGGACTAATGATGAGTATACATTGTCATAATTAAATTTTAATGCAAGTGTACAATACATGCAACTTCATAAAAAGAACTATAGCTGGACTCTAGATGAATATAACTAGTCATAATTAAATTGAAAAGAAAGTAAAAAATATTATCAAGCATATGAAAGTATATAATATAAACTGTAGCTGGACTCCTGAAGAGAATAACTCCTCATAATTAAATTGAAATGCAAGTGTATAAAATAAACAAGAATATAAACTATAGCTGAACTAATAATATATAAAACTTGTTATAACCAAATTGAAATGCAAATTAATAATATAAGCAAATATATGCAAGCATATAATATAAACTATATCTGGACGCACGATGAATATAAGTCGCCATGATAAATTGAAACGCAAGTGTATAATATAAGCAAGTATATAATATAAACTATAGCTGGACACACGTTGAATATAACTTGTCATAACCAAATTGAAATGCAAATGTATAATATAAGCAAGTAAATAATACGAATAATAACTGGATTCATGATGAATATGACTTGTCATAATTAAACTGAAATGCAAGTGTATAATATAAGTAAGCATATGCAAGTATATAATATAAACTATAGCTGGACTCATGAAGTATATAACTGGTCATAATTAAATTGAAATGCAAGTGTATAATATAAGAAAGTATAAGCAAGTATATAATATAAACTAGAGCTGGAATCATGATTAATATTACTTGTCATTATTAAATTGAAGTGCAATTGTATAATATATACATGTATATAATATAAACTATAGCTGGACTAATGATTAAATTGAAATGCAGGTGTATAATAAAAGTAAATATATAATATAAACTATAGCTGGACTGACGATGAATATAACTCGCCATAATAAATTGAAATGCAAATGTATAATATAAGCAAGTATATAATATAAACTACAGCGGGACGAATGATGAATATAACTTGTCATAATTAAATTTAAATGCAAGTGTATAAAATAAGCAAGGATATAATATAAACTATAGCTGAACTAAAAATGTATAAAACTTGTCATAACCAAATTGAAATGCAATTTAATAATATGAGCAAATATATGCAAGTATATAATATAAACTTTATCTGGACACACGATGAATATAACTCGCCATGATAAATTGAAACGCAAGTGTATAATATAAGCAAGTATATAATACGAACAATAACTGGACTCATGATGAATATAACTTGTCAAAGTTAAATTTAAATAGAAGTGTATAATATAAGTAAGCATATGCAAGTATATAATATAAACTACAGCTGGACTCATGATTAAGATTACTCGTCATTATTAAATCGAAGTGCAACTTTATATGCAAGTATATAATATAAACTATAGCTGGACTAATGATAAATATACATTGTCATAATTAAATTTAAATGCAAATGTACAATACATGCAAGTTCATAAAATGAACTATAAATGGACTCTAAATGAATATAACTAGTCATAATTAAATTGAAAAGATAGTAAAAAATATTATCAAGCATATGAAAGTATATAATATAATTTATATCTGGACGCACGATGAATATAATTTATATCTGGACGCACGATGAATATAACTAGCCATGATAAATTGAAACGCAAGTGTATAATATAAGCAAGTATATAATACGAACAATAACTGGACGCATGAAGAATATAACTTGTCATAATTAAATTGAAATGCAAATGTATAATATAAGCAAATATATGCAAGTATATAATATACACTATAGCCGGACAGACGATGAATATATCTCGCAATAATAAATTGAAATGAAAATGTATAATATAAGCAAATATAAACAAGTATATAATATAAACTACAATTAATAATGAATATAACTTGTCATAATTAAATTTAAATGGAAGTGTATAATATATGCAAGTACATAAAAAGAACTATAGCTGATTGCACAATTTGTCATAATTAAATGAAAATGCAAGTATATAATAAATGCAAGAATATAATAAACTATAGCTGAACTAATGATGAATATAACTTGTCCTAATTAAATAGAAATGCAAGTGTATAATATAAGCAAGTACATGCAAGTATATAATAAAAACTATAGCTGGACAGATGATGAATATAGCTCGACATAATAAATTGAAATGCAAATGTATAATATAAGCAAGCATATAATATAAACAATAGCGGGACTAATGATGAATATAACTTGTCATAATTAAATTTAAATGCAAGTGTATAATATATGCAAGTACATAAATTGAACTATAGCTGGACTCGAGATGAATATAACTCGTCATAATTAAATTGAACAGAAAGTATAAAATATTATCAAGCATATGAAAGTATATAATATAAACTGTAGCTGGAGTCCTTAAAAGTATAACTCGTCATCATTAAATTGAAATGCAAGTGAATAAAATAAGCAAGGATATACAGTGAATTCGCGATAACTCGAATCTGATGGGACTGACGAAAAACTTCGACATATCGGAAGTTCGACTTACCGTTAGTTTCGGTTTGGACTTTCAAAATATTGTCGGATTATTTAATTAATGTTTATCAATTACAAATCTTCCAAATGCTTACAATATTTAAGATCATTTTTCTGACAGGACATTTACGATAAGACTGTTTAAGCACTTTATGATACCCTGGTCTATCGGCTGCAACTTTGCTGTTGTGTTTGGAGGGAGAAACTGCAAGTTTACTGCCTTCAAATTAGGTAGATCACTATGCGCTGTGCATTTATACATAAAGAGTATCACTTTTCTTTTTTTTAGCGAAGAACTTCCGATCCAATTTTCTTACATAGTCTTCAAATAAAACTGATGTCATCCAAAACTTTTTGTTAGACTTGTAATCCAAAGGATACGTTTTTACATTCTTGAAACATCGGGGATTTCGGTATTTTCCGATAACAAGTAAGGGCAATTTCTCTGTCCGAGACGCATTTCCTTCAACTAGGACAGTCAAATGTTTCTTGCTCATTTTACCCCCTGAGCAGTTTTTATCCTTAAACATCAGTCTTATTTGAAAGACATTTAAAAAATAAACCCATTTCATCAATATTGAAAGCATCATTTTAACTGTATGCTTGAAGTAAATTTGGTAACGTTTCATTTAACCACTGTTCACATACTTCAAGAGGGACAGCTTTAGCTTCTCCATGAAGAGTGCGAAAGACATTGTGTGTGTTTGTTGCAAAGGAAGGGGCAAGATATCAGCTCCTAGGTTTTTTTTTTCTTGCTTTAAAAGATCCAAAAAAAATCGAGTTAAAGGGAGTAAAATTCGAGTAATCGAGAATAATTAACATGAAATTGAAGATAAAAGGGTCGGGCCCTCATAGAAAAATCGAGTTATAGTAATATTCGAGTTATCGAACTTCGAGTTATAGCGAATTGACTGTAATATTAACTATAGCTAAACTAATAATGTATAAAACTTGTCATAATGAAATTGAAATGCAAATTAATAATATAAGAATATATATGCAAGTATATAATATAAACTATATCTGGACACACGATGAATATAACTCACCATGATAAATTGAAACGCAAGTGTATAATATAAGCAAGTGTATAATATAAACTATAGCTGGACACACGATGAATATAACTTGTCATAACCAAATGGAAATGCAAATGTATAATATAAGCAAGTAAATAATACGAATAATAACTGGACTCATGATGAATATGACTTGTCATAATTAAATTGAAATGCAAGTGTATAATATAAGCAAGTATATGCTAGTATATAAGATAAACTATAGGTGGACTCATGATTAATATTACTCGTCATTATTAAATTGAAGTGCAAGTGTATAATATATGCAAGTATATAATATAAACTATAGTTTGACTAATGATTAAATTGAAACGCAGGTGTATAATAAAAAGAAATTTATAATATAAACTATAGCTGGACTTACGATGAATATAACTTGCCATAATAAATTGAAATGCAAGTGTATAACATAAGTTCATGCAAGTATATAATATAAACTATAATTAATGATGAATATAACTTGTCATAATTAAATTTAAATGCAAGTGTATAATATTTGCAAGTAGATAAAACAAACTATAGCTGATTGCACAATTTGTCATAATTAAATGGAAATGCAAGTATATAATAAATGCAAGTATATAATAAATGCAAGAATATAATAAATCAAGCTGAACTAATGATGAATATAACTTGTCATAATTAAATAGAAATGCAAGTGTATAAAATAAGCAAGGATATAATTTAAACTATAGCTGAACTAATAATGTATAAAACTTGTCATAACCAAAATGAAATGCAAATTAATAATAGTATAAGCAAATATATGCAAGCATATAATATAAACTATATCTGAACTCACGATAAATATAACTTGTCATGATAAATTGAAACGCAAGTGTAAGGCAAGTATATAATACAAACAATAACTGGACTCATGATGAATATAACTTGTCAAAGTTAAATTGAAATACAAGTGTATAATATAAGTAAGCATATGGCAAGTATATAATATAAACTATAGCTGGACTCATGAAGAATATAACTTGTCATAATTAAATTGAAATGCAAGTGTATAATATAAGAAAGTATATGCAAGTACAGTATAGAACCCGTTATCTGGAAGTCAGAAAACCAAAAAACCGGAACGAATTTCGGTAAATTTTCCAGCCATTATTAAAAAAAAAAATTTTTTTTTCCTCATAAGATTTTAGAATTTTTCCTTCTTTTTTGAACGATGTTTATCTTACCATCATTTTGGAAATAATCATTAGTGTATTACTTCATCGTTTTAAGATTATTTTCAAATATTTTCTTTTTAGTTGGGTTAGCAATAAAAAAAAAGGCTTTTTGCAGCGATTCAGAAAAATCAGTTATCCGGAATAGAGATGGTCCAGATCGTTCTGGATAATCGGTTCCCTACTGTAATAGCCAAAAAGCAGCAGCCCTGATGGCAACACTCTCTAATTTAACATCAATGATAAACAAAATGATAAATTCTGATATCACACCTTTCTCACAAGTAATGGGTTTGGATTTTAAAAGAAATTCAAATGCAAAATTGATTCTAAAATTTATAATTTAGCATAATAATAATTCTAATTTAGCATAATATGAACACATAAGCGCTTAAAAAACCCAACGAATTACCTTAAAGAATATCCACAGGCCCAGACTTCTAACTAGGGATGTACAATGTGCAAAATAAATAACGGACTACTCTGAATAACATTTGTTCTAATGATCTAATCTTTGCGTTCTAGGACTCAATCCTAATGATTCATGAGGGGTGACCCAATTTATGTGAAATTATTAACATAGACAATATTTTAAGTTATAAAATCACACTCAAAAACGTACTTTCCTCGAAGAAACATACCTTTTTTGCAACAGATTCAGATTTCTAGCGCTCAAAATATAGGGAGTACTTGCAGTCTGGAAAATATGGTCCCCATAGCTTGGTCAGGAGAGAGGTCCAAAGTTTGAACCCCATAATGTTAATTTTATTTTCTGTGCATTTCGCCATATCTCAAGAACTTTTTAAGCAAATTGAAAAATTTTTGCACACAACTATAAAATTCGTATATCAAAAGATAGCTGCATGAAGAATAATACTTTTAGTAAATATTGATTAATTTTTATTATGTAATTTAATAATAGTAGAAAAATTTTGAACTGTTAGGTAGACAAGTTTTTATTTATAAGCATGTAATTTTAAGAGGCAAAACACAAAACTTGAACGTAATGGTGGGAATAGTAAGAAATCGAATTTCAAAGAAGACATATTTTTAATTCAAAATTTCATTACTATTATTAATTTTATTATTAAATGAAATAATAAAATTTCACTTAAAGTTATATTGTTTATGGAATTATCTTTGGATAAATAAATTTTATAGTTGCAAGACATGGCGAAATACACAGAAAATAAAATTAACATTAAAGGAAACAAACTATGGACTGTTCGCCATACTATACTATGAGGGCTATATTTTCCAGATTGTTGAGGCTGTTGCTGCGGGTTACACATCAAGGCCCCCTGTGCATCCTTATGATATGCAGTCTTATATAGCTTGCAACAAAAGAATTTTAATAAAAGTTAGATTTATTTACCAGTTAACTCAGTGTCTATAGCTAAAAAATCACACCAATCTATAGCTTCTTTCACAGCAGGCAATGTTTCAACAAAATCTAAAAGTTACAATAATAAAATCATCAATATTTGAGCATGATCAAAGAATGTAAACAGAAAGCATAGTATCAAACAGAAAAATAGCATACTGACAAAAAGCATATGATTTAAATCGACAGTTCCCAAATGGCGTTTCGCCGGAACTTTAGGATTCTGTGGAATGGTAAAGAGGATTCCCAAACTTAAAATACTTTTTTTTCACCCTTTAATGATTTTTTAAACCATGTATTCATATTTAGATCTAATTAATTTAATATTTTGTTATCTCCATGAAATTATTTACAGTAAAATGCCAGTAAAAAAAAGAAATTTCAAAATTTTTTAAAATAAAAAATTTATTTTTCTAATAAGATTATCTGCATTTCTGAAAAATTATGTTTGCATTTCCCATCAAGTTTTCCAAATCATAATAAAATAACTGAAATTTCTTAATCCCTTAACTGCCGCAGGCATATATATACATCTCGGCCAGACGATGCGTTAACTGCCGCAGGCGTATATATACGCTTTCCCGAAGTAAGATACTTTGCATTGCACTGGTATAAATAGAACTACACCCCCCTACTTCAGAATGCAGTAAAATGACCTTGAAAGTGTTTGCTTTGCAAATGTATTACTAATTTTTGAGGAGGGGGAATGGGGAAAGGATGTTATGGAAAAGTGATATCGTATTAATCGCTTGCATGTCTCTATTTGAGTAAGGTTGGGTTTATTCTTTTTTCGCTTTCGTTTCCCGTGTTTATTTAGTGCTTTTTATTATTTCCATCAACGTCTTCAAAGAAAAATTAATCGCGAAAATGTACCGTCCGTTCAAGAAAAAAAATTCTTTGTGAATCCCTCTATCAGTGCAATCAATGTGATGTTCGTTTATGTGTCCAACCATGTTTCAGGATTTATCATACAACAGCTAAGTTTTAACATCTTTTATATTGTACTTTTATTATTTAATTTAAATTTTGTATTTTCTTTCTTTCCTTTTTCTTGTCTTGTAAAAGTAAACTGTTTTTAAATTGCAACGCGTGCATCATTTTACCCCACCAAAACACCGCATAAGAAAGTGTACTTGAGCAAAAAACGGTGGCACTGGGAAGTGAATTACGTAAATTTTACTCCGCAGTTAAGGGGTTAATAAGGATACTGATATATCCCTGAAAATCTCTGTCTGACTATTGTTGATCCATCGCGTCAACTACAAGCGCCAAATAGATTTTAAACTTTCAAATTTTTTTTTTAAAAAAACATGCAGATGTTTGCCTGGGGGTGGCTATGAGTTATACCTTTCGAGTTGTTCTCTTTCTGTGACGTTTTTTTTAGTTTCCAGAGGGCCATTGCCTAGAAGTTTCCAACACTTGGCAATTTTTCTGCCACAGATCACGATACAGAAATCTCCCCCTGTGTTGATGTGGCAGACAAATTTGGTTTTAAATAGATAGTGAGGATTGTCTACATAAATTCTGCAATCAGGTTCACTACTAGGCAAAGAAGGGAAGCAGGGCAAAGGACAAGTAACAAGTACAAAATGTTCAATTCACTCCTTCAAACTAATCTTTAATGCACAACCTATTAAGTTAAGCTTGAAATAAACTATTTGAAATTCAAGAAAATATCAAAGGCAAGAATAAAATAGGATAATGTGATGACGGAAAAAAGGAACTCTGACAGAATTTAATAAGAATGGTAAATCAAAAAGAGATTGAGGCGTTAAGTTACAATTTAAAAGAGTCGAAAAAGACAAAAAAATATTAAGGTATATACAGACACTAAAAATAAACAAAACAAATGTACTATTGAAATTACAGAACACTAAAATTAACAATTTTAAATGCAAAAATTAACAAAATGACAGATTCTGATATAAACTTACTGTTTCTGGTTATTTCCATTGTTGATAGCACAAATAAGAATCAAAAGTTATTAATAAAATGTTAAATTAATAAATCATTTTTCGAGTGACAGTAGTAATACGAAGTGAGAATCTTTATTCAAATCAAAAGGAAAAGCTAAAGGAATTGGTACTTTTTGAGATTGATAATAATAAAAATTGTTGTTATTCATTCGTAAAAATTTGTGCAACTGAAGAATTAGCTTTTATAAACGCTTAAAATTAGCTGAAACTGGATTCCTTATAACACAGTTTTCAAAATATTTGGAGCCGGGAATATGCGAAAATGGAGGCGAAGAGGCACCACTTTGTATTAAAGAACGTGCATAAGTTTCAAATTATAAGCCTATTTCTAACGATGCTGCCATCTAGTGACATTTATGAAATATAAAGGTTTCGGGTTGTCCTCTAAAGAGTATCGTATTTGTGATCGCAATAATTGGGTATAATATAAAAAAAACACAACTACTTCCACTTAGTAGGAATAACATTTACCATGACGCAATGCTAAATTCTATGCCACTATCCACATAAATCAATTATTAAGGGGCCTCCCTGGCCGAGCGGTATCGCTGGTCCAAACGCTCTGTTAAGCGTGGAGGTAGCGGGTTCGAATCCCGCCGTAACCCTGGATGTATTCTTTGTGATGTCTTTCTCTGAATTGTTCTATCTGTATTTTCTACTTGACAATGACTTATAAGCCTATATTGAGCACACAAGTCAGCAAATGTATGTAATTTCAATAAAATCAATCAATCAATCAATTATTAATCAAAAATCGAATATCAATTACTTTTCTTTATAATGCAATAAAATCTGGCGAGCAGCTATTTAAACGATCAAACACTTCGTTTGTTTATTTGTGACTTGAAGTTAGGCTCGCAGAAAATGCCGTTCATGGGAGTAGGAATAACACAACCTGTGACGTAGGCTATAGTATACCCAATTGTATTTGAGTTTATGGATGATTGCCTTAATTTAAACAGTTACAAGCTTTCTAAAACCAGAATCCCACAGTGGACTCATAAAGACACGGTTCCCCGTAGAACACCGAAGTCAAGAATCACTGGCTGTGGTCAGTAAGCGGGTAAGTGACCGCTTTGATCAGCCTGCTAAGTGACTGAGGGTGCGCGGTATCGGTCCTCATTATACTGTTCTATTGTAAAGTGCTCGACTTCATACGCAAATCGTCGGGCTACCAAAGAAAAGGAGCCATGCCCTCTGCGGAGAATCATAATTGATGTGGCAAGTCTTCGGATCATCCTCAGGAATGGATCCCAAACCGTCGCCAATACCCCATTGACCATTGTGCAGCTCCAGAGCGACGTAAATAAAGTACCTACCGTACTTAAAACCGGATAAAGATTGAATAACTTCCGGAGTATGCCTCCGCTTATAATATGTTTACGAGGCAATGTTTGAACAAGCTTCATATTCTAGGAAGTTTTATAAGTCGCTATCGCAACGCTCGAATACTCCAACTGGGGAGTAGACCGGTTCCATCCCTTTGACCCTTCCCTCTCCTTCTCTTTTCAGTTGTATAGGAATGTACAACGATATTTTTTCTTTCCTTAATATTTTTTTTTTTATTTAAGAGTTAAAAATGTTTTTAAAATTCTTATGAAATTTTCTTTTAGAACTGCATAATGTAGTTTTCAGTTGCATACAGTTACCTAAATTGAAAGATTTTAATCTAGTAGAAAATCAAGACATAAACTAACGTACTACCTTCGATGACTCTCCACAAGTTAATGGTGAAAGCATGTGAAATCTTGTCATAGGTAGAGAGTTCTGCTCTATGCTACCTGTAGCCTATTTCGCCAATTGTGATTTGTGTTTAAATTTATATACTGTGTATGTATTTATGTACTAATTTATATTATTATGTTATTACTGAGTTACATTGAAACGTAATTTTACCATTCATAAGAGTTTACTTTAATTTATAAATTCTAACAGGTCATGAGCCGAAAACAAATTTATCAAAATCAACAGCATAAATAAAGTGTAAGGTTTGCCATGTTTTGAGTAATATCTATTTGGTTATGATAGTTTAAGGTAGTTCCGTTTCTTTTATTTTGGGTCAGCATTATAGCAAGCTTGTGGAGTCTTCCAATTCATTTGCTGTTTGTTTCGTTGAAAGTTAAATTGAAAGAACGCGTTATATTGAAAACACTACAAGTATCACCTCTGCAGCGGACCAAATTTGCGATAGCATGCTTTCGGATCATCTTCAGGGATGTTTACCAAACTGTCGCCAAAAGCCCGTTGTGCAGCTCTAGTGCGATGTAAATAAAGTACCTACCTAATACCTACAAATTTTCATAATTTTTTAAATCCTAATATTTTTAATAATACGAAATTATGATGCGTTAGCTTCGAATTTGTAATCTCAAATTGTCTATTTCAGTGTTAATCCAACCTACTTGTCAATCGTTTCGATCAGATTTCTACGTGTATTTTAAAATCCCGATCTTTTTAATACGAATCGTGCAAATAATAATATTTTTCGACGTGTTTTCTTTGTGTCAATTTTATCGTATATTCAAGCTATCTTTCTTTTTCCTCCCTTCTCGTAATTATTCAAATTTATGTTTGTCCGTGTGCTATTTAATAATAATAAAAATATTGGGCACAAAGCTTTTCTTTATTTTAACTCCCGATCTCTAGCCAGGGCCACATAACTCGATTTGTGGTGTTGACCTCAGAGAGAAGGAATATTAAACATCGCCCCATAACAGATAGGGGTAAACGCTGAACTCGTAAAAAATTTGAATGTTTTGATCTTCCAGAAAAAGATGACAATAATTTGTTCATCCGATCAGAACCATGCTATGTTAAACTTAGTTATTTTTCAAAGGCAAGTTAAATTTAACAACAACGAAAAACCATTAAATTTGATATAAAATATACATTAAAGGGAAAATAAGTATTTTAAATAAACTCTATTTTATTTCCGTCGTTGAACAGCCGACTCAATTGGGTTTTCGACAATTCATGTCCAACTCAGAAAGCCTTCGTAAATTTGAACCAATCCAGAAAACAAGGAAACTCCTGGATCAGTACCTCCAGAGGTATTGATTTGTTATGGGAACATAGAGGACTTTGTGACTCGACAGATTTAACGAGCTTCAGACACCATTTTACTACACGGGGAGTCTTTGGCCGATCTGGGATCGAAGTCACGAACTCTTGGACATGGGCTCAGGGCCCTACCAATCAGGCTATCCCGGCCTCCAAACTCTATTTATAATAGTAAATCATATTAGTATTTAAATTATTACGGTTATTTATTACTCATGAAATAATTTCAATTTGTCAGGTGGGTGGTACCTTCGCAGAAATTTTTCAAGAATTATGTAAGGTCCATTAAAATTAGGAGTAAGTTTTTTGGTATTGGGTATTTAAAATCTTCATACTTTACTGTATCGTTAGGGGAAAATTGAATAAGCATAATAGATTTTACTTTTCATCTAGCATCATAATAGATTTTATTTTTTTATGATATTGTTTTATTCTGTCAACTACAATTTTTGAAGATTCTTCCATTGGTGAGTAAATTTCTTCCGATAATGGGTGTGCAAATGGGACAACGCCAAACATTAAGTAAACAGGTGGAATTTTAGTCAAATTATATTATTCAGTTACTTCTTTAAATAATTAAAGTCATGAAAAATTTTTTAGAAAAATTATTAATTCTGCATTTTAAACGCGTTACAATCATTTGTCTTAATTGTTAAATATTTCCATTAGTTTTCAGTCTATAGTTTGTCTTTAAAAATTGTTTTATTTTACAATGTTTTCGATTTTTTTAAAAAAACGAGAAGAAATGCTGTGTTTCTATCTCTCTGAATTCTTTTAGGAGATATGGTGTAAAAGTTAACGTAAGTTTCTGTTGAAATAGAATTGGGCGCAAATGACCACATATATTGAGTAAGATGATCAATTATTAAAGACCTATACTATCTATTGCAATTATTTCGAACGTTTTGTCGACTGGGTGCATTGCCTGAAGCAAACCAAATCGTTTTTGTTTTTTTTAGATTTTTTATTTATTTGATAAGTATTGCAAGGTTTATTAAAAATTGTAATGTCTTATAACCCTGGCAGCAAAATATCTTGGGCTCTCATTGGATCAATATTCACGAATCATAACTCAGTAAGGGTTCAAAGGACCGTTATTTTTCTGATATTGAACATCTACAGAATTTTCCGATTCGACCGATATTTTACTGCCACTTTACAACCAATATAAGCCCTATATAGAGTTGTCAAATTGACCCCATTTTATATTCATTATTCAATCTATATTGGCCGTATATAGACCGATATTGGCCCTGTATAGGACCAATATTAAAAAATCTAGACATCCCAATATTGGTCTCTTGATGCATGTTCATATAGGACTCATATTGAGCCAATTCAGATTCATCCGATATTTTATATTCATTATTCAATCTATATTGGCCGTATATAGACCGATATTGGCCTTATAAAGGACCAATATTAAAAAATCTAGACATCCCAATATTGATCACTTGGGGCATATTCATATAGGACTCATATTGAGCCAATTCTGAGCCCAGCTGCGGCCAAGGTAAAATTGGGAAGTAATACTTCTCAAAGTGATTTATAGTTTTTGCATCCCAAGAGGACCGAACTTTTCATGAGTAATTTTAAATAATTTGTTCTCCTAAAGAAAATGCGACAATTTTGGTAAAACCCTTTTTATGTAAACAAAAAATGCTGTTAAGTTGAACAAAAGATTTCCAATTAAATTATCGTTTTGTTGGACTATAGGAAATTCATCTTATTGCAAAAGATGTAAATAATGGGTTCCATTATTTATATCAATGTTATTATTATTACTATTGTCAGGATTATCTGTAGACAACATGTCAGCTTCAAGATTTAAGGTGTCGCTTGTGCATTTTATGTCGTAATTAAGTACATATTCAGCTGTAGTACAATTGTAATACATACTCAATTAACCTATCCGTTTTAGATTTTTTTTTGTACATTGTTCAGTCACACAATTGCTGCATCTTCTATACGTATGGTAAATTTATTGCCAAATAAATAATGATGAAGCATCTGCAATATCAAGACAATTCCTATTCGGTAATGGAATAATTATTTTCAAAGTCTCTTTATCGAAAGGGTTCAAATACACTAGTATAAGAAATTAACAGAATTTGCAGACTTGGTCGACGATCTCTAGAACTACTGGACCGATTATGAAATTTGATAATTACATGCATTGATACAATACAAAACAAATAACCAATCAACAATTGTAATACACACGCATGATCGTGCTTAACACTCGTTGGAATCGGAAGGTATGAAACAGAATTTGCAGATTTTTTTTTTAAAAAAATAGGTTAATAAGGGGTATGGTCCCCTCTTGCAGATATACAGGCGTTATTTCATACGTGAAATAAGTCATTTTGTCATTCCCTGTGGCAATTGGCCTGAATTGTCCTCTGGCAATTTCATACTTTTCGACTCCAACGTTTGTTACGTACGATCATGCGTGTGTGTATTACAATTGTTGATTGGTTATTTGTTTTGTATTGTATCAATGCATGTAATTATCAAATTTCAATAAAATAGGCCCAGTAATTCTAGAGATGATCGACCAAGTGAAGACCTAGAGATGAAGTCTGCAAATCCACTTAATTTCTTACACCAGTGTATTATGTCTGCATATTTTTGCCAATTTCTTTCTCCCTTCTTGTTAGAAAAATAAATAAATCAGAAGCCTCCCTCCCATGCTTACGTAAAAAAATCTTTATAACACTCCCTGTTTTTTGCTTTCACTTTGTCTTCTACTTCAGTAATCTAATTTAAGGATTACATTAAAATAAAAATAAAATTAATTTTGTTTAAAATAAGATTTATGTTTTAATCTAATTTTATAAAATTTTGCGCAGAATATTTTGCAAAAGTTTTTTAGTTTTTTTTTCTATTATTAATTCATTTTTTTAAATTTATTTTTGTTTACAATTTTAAACTATTGACCTCTGATACTTTTCCAGCCAAATTTAACTTTTATTTCATATTTTCTAAAGTTTTTATCTCGCTTCTTAAAAAATTTTGAAAATAAGGTGAATCTAATATCCAGATCTCAAAATAAAATTTATTTAAACTCAGCAAAAACCTTTCAATGTAAACCTTAAAAGGTTTGTTATGTGCTTTATGTGTAAACTTTCTAACCTTAAAACGAGATCTGAAACAATCTGTTCTATTCTACGCTCTACGGACATAACCCAAATCCAAAACCTTGGAAAACAATCTTCTATATAAAAACCTTACATCCAGGTTTACTTTGGGTTTTCAAGCGTGGAAAAATCCTTTAATAAAGCTAGTCTCAAAGTGAAAATAATATTAAATCTAGGTTATTATAAGGTTTCTTTCCGCAAAGTCTTGCTCACCTAAAATCCCCCTTGTCTTGGAAGTTTAATGGACAATGCAATTTGAGCAACCTCCTTCCAAAGGAAGCTTGGAAAATGGTGGCTCTTCGTTGTCTCTGGAGCCATAATGAGAGTAAATTGAATTTAATGCGGAAATAAATGAAAACAATACAAAACAACATTTATTACACAAAATAATAAATTAAAATATTTTCTAAAAAGTATATCTAACATCGATCAGCATGATAAATGTATATGAAAACTCTGAAGGTGGCGCTGTTTCACTCGTTCCATTCAAGCCAGATATGACAAATTAGTAGATAGACCATTGATACAGTCGTTGCCAACATCATGATTGGAAAACCTATTCTAAATTAAACGTTAGGTTTTAAATTTTTTTTCTAAGCAATATTTTTTTAAATTAATTTATGTTTTCAATATCTAAGGTGGTCCAGTGTTAAAATAAAGTAAAAAAATACACACGAGAAAACAAAATTGTTATAAATTAAAACTTGGCCAAATCACAGACGTGGAAGGTGTCATTTAAAAACACCAAAACCTGCTTGATGAAAACTAAGACTGACAAGGAAACAGATTTTGATAATTTAATATTAGTAGTCGTAAACCCAAATAATTAGGTCGGCTGTAAAATGAAATAGTTCATTGCGCTTCTCTAGCGCGACGTAAGTAAAATACCTACCTACTTACCTTCCCCCCTTTTTTTTGTACGTATTTCACTTGTGTTAATTTTTGGTTTAAGCTTTAAATAAATAAAAAATTTTATCCTTGTTGCAAATGTTTTTTTTTCTTCAGTAGAACTATTTCTATTTATTTTTTCGTGCCGCTGAGAGAAACGAAACTTAGGTCACCAAAACGGGCTCAAAACAACATAAATTAACGGTTATACTATGTTTTTTTTTTTTTCCCCTTCCTTTTTTTTCTCTATTCTTATTTTTATTTAAAAAACTTCAAAGAGGGAGAAAAGGATTGATAGATTTATGAAAATTAAGAATACAGAAAGCCTTATATTTCAATTTGTTCTCGTGGGGTATCTATTTCATTGAGGAACAAAAAACTTGTGTGCTTGCAGTCTCATAGAGTTAAGAACGGGATTGATTCCGGGTCACTGTTCCCTGAAATGTGTGAAAAGGATTGGCATACATATAAAAATAAAAAAATAGTGCGTGGAGTACCTCCGAGCGGAAGAAGTTAAACTTCGTAACCTGCGACGTTAATTGTAGAAGAATCAGCAGTCATAGAAGGATCACTAGTTCTATTCAACGACTCTTTTTCCTGTTCCGCTCGCTTCCGTGCTCTGTAATCACGGTATTGTGCATTTTTCCTTCGTGGACCTCTTGAACCAGTGGAAGTGCTTGTGATTGCCTCATCGTCTCGCCCGGGAAAATGCATTTGTATTAATAATGTATGTGAATGCGTCATAATGTAATTTCAGAAGAGAAAACCTAACAATCAATTGATATTCACAACAGACGTACCTTAACATAACCTTAAATCCGTCGCATTGTCCGTGCGATTGTTTTCACTCATTTTTTTACAATTGTTATCCACTAAATTTGAAAATAAAAAATACTACCCTATTAAATTATATGTGTATCAAATCAGACTAAAAAAATATTGAGTATTGAGTATAGTTAAGTGCGGCGAGCTCTCTGCTTATCGCTTATGAAATATTAAAAAAATATTTATAGAAAAACAATACTTTTATGACTTTTATTATTTTTATGCTAGTGAGAACCAAAACAAAAAGGAAATGAATGAGGGAAAACTGGATTCTACCACGTGATTTCCCGGCCAATAAAAATGTAGCGTTAAACGTCTAACGCAACCTTGTTGGAAGTCGCATAAGAAGTATAACTTCAATAAGAAAACTAGTACTAACAATACACTTTACTTTTTTTTCCTTTAAAAATGCTCACGTTTTTGAGCCCGATGTTTCGAGAAGTGTTTTTTCAAATGGAAAAAAGTTTCAAAGGAGCGGAGCAATTTCTTTGAAAGAAAAATATAGCACGTGTTTCATTTTCAATTTTAAATACTACTTCCATTGTTTTTGACATCAATAATTTATATTTTGATTGTTTGTTGAAACCTTGCTAATTTTTGCAAATTTCTTTGTCAAAACTTATACTTTGGAATATTTATATTTACATAATTTTGTCATTTTTAATCTTATGTATCGTAAAGTATAAACCTTACTTGTGAGTTTGTACAAGTAAGTGATACATCTTATTTTGCATTTAAAATCAATTAACGAACATAGTTTCTGATATAAACATAAAAAAATTAAAATACTATCTGTTTATTATTACTATAGAAAAATTTTACTTTATGATTCGACCGGGAATATTAAGATGCATCCGACAAAACAAATTGGCTTTTCTTAAGTTTCATTCAACCTTTGCTGTGAATGATTATCTACTTTTTTTTCATGTTTTTTTCGGAAACATTAGCTCTTCTGCATTTATATTGTGTATTTTACTATATATTATTTGCTTTACATATCGTATTATTTGGGTTTTTACTAACTTTCTTATAATAATGTATAGTATCAAGAAAATGTATTTTTAGAGACAAATTATTAGAAATTATTAAGTTTAATTGATTAGAGTCCAATTGCAATTAAATCAGATACCATTAAACTACTTAAAACTAAAAATTGCAAATGCTTAAAATTCATTAATTTAGTATTTTTAAATTCATACTTCAAGAAATCCAAATAAGAGAAACGAAAACCGTGGTGTTCAGCTATTCCAGAACTCAAAATATTCGAGACACCTCCTAACAGACTCCCGTTCACTGAAAGAAAAAAATAAAACAAGATGTTTTAAAATTTAAGAGATAAAAACAAATTCTTAAAGGGCGTTTGTGAATAATTAAAGTAGTTTTAATATCCTTTTGGAAGTAGTAAATATTTTTTTAAATCTAATAATTGGATTTTCACGAACTAAATGTCAGAGCTGTTTATCACTGACTTAAAAAATTATCACTGACTGAGAAACTCGAACTTTCAATGAAATAAAATAGAGCCAGCAGCAATGACAGGTCGATACGAATTCCGCACACGGCTCGTACCGACCACACAGTTGACATACGATATCTTCTGTGGTAGACGGATCATGGGTTAGAGTCCTCTTGCCGTCAGGCTAACAATAGAAGGTTTTCGCGGTTTCCTTCTCCATGTAAAGCAAATACGGGTTAATTTAATCAAAAAGCCCTCCAATCAAGGCAAATTTCTCCGAATATTTGATCCAGGAGTTCCCTTGTCTTCTGGATTGGGTTCAAAATTCCAAGGCTACGGAATTGAACATTAGTAGTCATAAATCCAAAAATATGTTCCTGATAAGAAGAGCGATTAAAATTTGGTCTCGTTAATATTATTTTCACTTTTCACATATTTCCCAATATCTCCGAAAGTTCTGAATAATTTCGGAAATTTTTTTATACAATAATAAAACATTATTATTCTAAATTTCACTCAAAAAATATTTTTTTGATAATTATTTATTTAAAGAAGAAAACTTTGATTAGTGAAGTTTACAAATCTTTTTTACCATTTTAAGCTGCGTAATTTGAAGGAAATGTGGATTTTTACTATTTAAAAATTTTAAAACTCTTTTTAAATAAAATGATGAAAAGCAATAAGTAATTTTCAGAATTATTTTTTTACCTAGAATTATCTTTGTACGACCGTTTTTATAATTGAGTCAATTTATTTATTTATTTTTTTTAAACACTATCCGAGATCTGGGGAAATACACATGGAAGGGGCCGAATTTTTGGCATACAAGCATTATATTACCTCTGATAAATAAATAAGTAAAACATACGTGAGACGTGCACTAAACAACCTCATGCTGTAAAATCTTACCTCCAATGCAAGCTCCAAGCGATAAAGTATATATGATTGGAGTGCAATTATCATATTTTTCATTGATTAGTTCCATCTAAAACAGAATGAATCATTTTTACATTCTTTATAGAGAAATAGATTGTATAAATTTAATGTAAAACTGTAAGTCAGTGTGATCAATACACAAATAGCAAAATAAAGTTTATTTTCACTTAGGAAGAACATTTTAATGTACCGTCATTCGGGGCTACTTTGTGCAGCGGGGGCTACTTTGTGCCAATTCGAATTTGGCATTTTTCAAGTGCTGCTATTCAGTATTATGTTTATTTCACTTTAAAAATGTGTGGAATTTGAAAATAGAAGTCTCTTCTATTACTACCAACATTTTTTCGAATTTTAAAACAATCTCAGAGTGTGTTTCGTTCATCCAATGTCAAAAATTTTCCGAGGACGTCGGATGTCGAAAAGTGTGCGTGGAAACTTTAGCTGTGAAATGCAAAGACGTTGATAAAACAATTGTCGTAGGTGCAAAATTTTTTATTTATATATTAATAAACAATTATATCATGTTAGCTATAAAAAAAATTTGAAAATTAATAACAAATAAACGGAAAATGAAAAAAAATGCACTTTGGGGCTACTTTGTGCAAAGCTTCATTCGTTTTTTTTTTCGACAGAAAAATGGTCAGACGTTATAAAAAAAAATACCTGGAACGAGAAACTACCGTGATTACAATTTAGAAAAGCTGCAACAATGTTTGCAAGCAGTTGCTGGTGGTATGTCGATTGCAGAAGCTTCTCGGAAGTACAAAATCCACAGAAATACTATCTCTAATAAAATTCACTAGAAACACGTGAAACTTCCTGGTAAACTATTATTTTTCTTCTACAAAGATTTTTCTAATGAATTAATCAAACGATTTAACACATTAAAATATGTTTTATAGGACATCAGGTGATTTTGACAGAAACTGAAGAGCAAGTTCTGTCATGTCCATTCAAGGATGTTATGTTCAAATTTAACAATATTATAAATGTTAATGAATATGTAATAATTATTATTTTTGAAATTTCATCCATTTCAATGTTCAAAAAATGTATATGGTTTCCTTTTGCTTAAACTCAAATGTTTTGAAATAAACATTCTTTTTAAGAAAAAATTCTTCAAAAAAAAATGTTTTTTAACGCTGAAAATTATTTTCAAACTAATATCTTTACATATCTTGATGTTTTTGTCTTTAAAAATGTCAACAATTAACTTTTTTAACAATTTTATATCAATATTTTACTAAAAACATGATTATTAAACTGAATTCCTATCGCTGCGCAAAGTAGCCCCATTTGGGGGCTACTTTGTGCAAGGTATGTTTTGACTTATTATTCGTAAATATTACATACAAATAATGCCAATATTGATCAAATTCACTCGTCTGAGTCCAGTTATGAATATAATATCGATAAATTTTACTAAAGTTTAAATTAACATAGTTTTTTTACATGACAAAGTCAAAAACTGCGAAATCCTGCACAAAGTCGGTTAGCCTAAAAAGGGTTTTTATACGATTTACGTGTTAACCTACTAACCTTAAAACGAGGTCTGTGACAATCTGCTCTATTCTACGCACATTATCCTCATCCAAAACCTTGGAAAACAACCTTCTATATAAAAATCTTAAATCGAAATTGACTTAGGGTTTTCAAGCATGAAAAAATCTTTTAATAAAGCTAGTCTTAAGGTGAAAATAATCTTAAATCCAGGTAATTATAAGGTTTTTTTTCGCAACGTCTTGTATGCTCAGCTAAAATCCACCTTTGTCATGAAATTTTAATGAACAATGCATTTTGATCCCATCGCTAGTGTGACTTCAGCTATAACGCAAATGGACCTAAGAGACAATGCTTTTTTAAAAAAAGCTTTAAAAAATGATTTTTAATCCTTTTTGGATGAAAGGTTTGAAACTGCAACATTTTTGTTTCGTTGAAAAAAGGTTTTTAGTAAAAACATTTTCGTGACAATAAAAATAAAATTTCGACACAAGGTCGCCGTAAGGTTACATGCTTTCTGGATAGGGAGAAACATATGCAGTATGATTATTGTGAAAATTATAAAAATAGTATTAAAAAATATATATCTATATAATAAAAAAGTACAGCTGTTAAAGTAACTCTGGTCACTTTCAAGACACTGAACTCACCACAGCTGCAGAGAAGGGCAGAGCAACACTTGAAGATAAAGCAGAAACCCAGACAGTAAAAATCAAGGCAATCATCAGGCTGTAATTTTCGTCCAAATTTGTTATGAAATATTGAGCTTCGTGCACCAGATAGCTGACTAAATCTAGTTTCACAAGAGCCTGTAAAAAGAGACATACGTTGAACGTATCTTTTGAAAAACATTGATTTCATGAAATATTACACATCGCACCTCGACCAGAATAATTTCACACATATGTGTATATATAAAATTAAAATGTATATAATAAACACATACCCTAACAGAAATTAAGGTCTCGTATATTTTAATTTAATCACCTTTTCATAACATGAGATTGTCAGTAGCGACTTGATATCTACCCAGCAGATTCAGATCAATGAGTACAAAATTATATAGGGAGTAAATACTGCTTTCGCTCAATCATGGGTTTAGTTAGAATTCGCGCCCACTTCGTCTGACTACCAAAGCGGTTGAGCTATCCCTTCTGCAGAGGATTGAAATTGTGATGGCATGTCTTCAGATCGTCCTCAGGGTTGCTTCCCATACCATCGCCAATAACCCATTGTAAGCAGTGATGGATCAGCGTTCGCCTTCCAATGAGGTGAAGTGGGTTCAAATCCCACCGATGGCTGGTTGATACGAATTCCGCATCCGGCTTGCACCGACCACAGTGCCGATGTAAAATATTCTCAGTGGTAGACGGATCATGGATTAAAATTCTCTCGCCTCCCTGGATAACTATAGATAGTTTCTCTGAGTGTCTTCGCTGTAAAACACAAATGCAGGTTAGTTCCATCAAAAAAGTCCTCCACGAAGGCAAATTTCACCCAGTACTTGATCCAGGAAATCCTTTGTTCTCTCGATTGCGTTCAAAATTACAAGACTAGGGAGTTGAACATTGGTAGTCGTAAATCCAAAAAGATTGGGTCAGCTGTTCAACGACGGTTATAAAATATAAAGTAGCCCATTGTGGCCGTGGTGGCTTAGGGGTTTGATATGTTGCCTCCCAACGAGATGAGCCAGATTCGAATCCCAGCGATGACTGGGATTCGAATTCCGCACCCGGCTCGTACCGATCACAACACAGTGATGTCGTAAAATATCCTCAATGATAGACGGATCGTGGATTGGAGCCCCCTTGCTATCAGGCTAACCGTGGGAGACTTTCCGTGTAACGCAAATGCGGGTTAGCTCCATCATTAAGTCCTCCACGAAGGCATGTTTATCCAGAAGTCTCCTTTAGATTGAGTACAAAATTTCAAGGTAATGGAGTTAATAGTCGTAAATTCAAACATTGTGTCGGTTGTTCAACGACGGTTATAAATTAGCCAATTGTGCAGTGCGATGTAAATAAAGTACCTTCCTACCATTGGTTACAAAATTGTAGAACTAAGACCTCCATGATCTACAACAGGCTTTAGTGGAATGATTTACATTACCTTATCATCTAATTCTACGATTTTTTTTAATTTTTCGATCACCTTATGTCTTGATGACTTTATTTCCTGGCATCCTTTCTTCTCTGATTCTTTTATTTCCAGATCCTTTTATTTTTCGAATCCCTTGTCTTTAAATCTCTTTGCATTCTGATCTCTTTAATTCTTGATCTGTCTCTTTTTCTTGATCCTATTATTTATTTTTTGACCATTGTTCTACCTCGTCTTCTTATTGTGATTCGAAACTTCTTAACCCACTCTTTGAAACATATCTCGGTAGTTAATTGTCGAAATTTTAATGAGCAGCTATCTTTTGAGACTCTAACAAATATGTGTTTGTATTGTTCGCTCACCAGGAGTTGGCACTTGGCTCCATCTCTTCGGATGCTGTTCATTTCAGAGAGGAGACGTTTGGCGAAAAACCTTCAATGCGCGCCAAACAGAGAAGTTTTTTTTTTCTTCCCATCTATTACTTTGCTTTATCGTCTGTTATATGTTGTTAAACCTTTTGAAACTCTCGCTAGCTTTAGGCTTAAAAACTGCGGTTTTATGAAAAATGTTATATTTATTATGTAATATTTTTTATTAATTAAATAATTTGAACCAGTTTTTATATTATTATATAAAGTATATATTCATTTCAAGAATAAAACCTTAATAATCATTTTCATTAGTAAGTAATACATAATACTATTGATGATTTATACGAGTGTTATTATTTTTTTAAAAAACTTTTTTACGTTGTCACATACTATTAAACATGGCTTTACTGAAGCTTTTTTTTTACTTGTTTTAATTCTTGAATTTAACTGTTTTCTTAAAATTTAATAATTTTGAGTGAAATTTATTTTTAATTTCGATACTTTATGTTTTTTGCTAAAAAATTTTAATTTTTTGAAATGCAGCTATTAAAAAGCTCGATGTGCTTAAGTACTATTCACAAGTGAATGCAGTTTGTAAAGCAAGTAAGTATTTTATTCAAGTTTGTATAAATGAGTATTTTTATAAAACTGCATTGTTTATTTAATAATATTTTTGTTTGTTGAATGAAAAATTATTCAAAGTTTATTTGCATAATAAAAAAAAACGAATTTGTTATTAAAAATTTATTTTTCCTAAAATTACTTCGCAGTCAAAGTTTTTGGAATAATAAATTAGTACTGAAACTGGGAAGAAGTTCTTTAGCAGGTGTTCACGGTCATATAAAAAGAATCATTATTTAATATTGACGTTGTTGCAATATTCTAAATATTACCAGAAATACTCCTAATGATAGGTTTCAAATATACCTGCATTCAAAAAACGATAACAAGAACGCGACTCCATCAAACTTAGTAAATATTTAATATCAATATTTTTTTCATTTATTATTGTCTCCTGGTTTACGAACAATAGTAGCCACATTTGGTGCTTATTAACGGATGTGTTATAATTACGTTTATTTCTCCCAAGTCCTTCAGTTGTAAGTAAAAAAAAAATTAAAACAATCTGACAATGTTAGAAGAAGGGCCTTACTTTAGTAAAAATGTAATAGGAAGCTAGAAATAGTAATGTGGACCATTCGATTCTGTTGATTAGACTCTCCATACTGTTCAAATCCGTAAGAACAAGTAGGCACAACGCTCCAAGAACTGCTGTCCATCCTACAAAACAATAATTATAACTATATTTAAATATATAACTATATAAAAAATACATTCTTAAAAAAAGGAATAGTGAGGTTTCAACTGTTGTTGATTAAAATAAATTTTGTTAAAAAAAATATAGTGAGACACTATATAAATATATGAGAGAAGAGGTGCCTAGAAAGTTCTCAATGATTAAGGCGTTTCGCCCACACTGGGTTGTCGACAAAGACTAAGGAATGATTATGATGATTTATTTTTAAACGCAACGCTCAGGGATAACATTTCGAGATATGAGTGTTTTAACTATGTTACTAATTCTAGATTTTTAACACAGTTTAATACAGTTTTGAACAGCTTAGGATGTCTCTTTGAAATACATGCCCCTAAGTGTCCGTATCCTGTCCAAAAACAGGAAATGCTCGCCTGTTACAGAAACAAGTCAGTTACAAAATGAAGTCAAGATCATTCATACAATCATTATTCCCCAGAGTTATTTCATAAATCATATTTAAATGAAATATACCTGATGTGATATTCAAGGGTGCATTCCTCAATAGTAGTAAAACGAGCACCGCTGTCATCACTGCACAAGATTTGTAAAGCAGATATTTATTCTTCTTTTTCATCTAGAAATTAATAAATACTTATATACAGGGTGTCCAAAAATACATGGAAAATGGTCATACGGAATACCTCGTGACAAATGCTTATCGGATACAAAATCCTAATTACACGTGTGAAACATTTACAGTGATACTAAACTTGATCTCCTAATCTTATCCCTTGGATTTGGGACAGCTTTGAAATCTTAAATAGGAACTCTTTTTTTTCCCCATTGAAGTTTTGGATTTTCCAGAAAAAGTACTACAATTTGGCACACAAGTTTTAGCGTTTTGGTTCATAGTCGGTGCTATATATACAAAATGAAAATGTCATAAAAAAACTTTAAAATTGAGATATTTCATAAAATATATTATAACCGTATAATATATTATTAATAATCGAATCATAAAATATATTATTTTACATTATAATCGTAGTTGAACAGCTGACCGAATTTTGAGTTTACGGCTAACAATGCTCAACTCCGTAGCCTTGTAATTTTGAACCCAATCCAGAAGACAAGGGAGCTCCTGGATCAAGTATTGGGAGAAATTTGCCATCGTGGAGGACTTTTTGAGGGAACTAACTCGCTTTTGGGTTACATAGACAAGAAAACAACGAAAACCTCCCACGGTTAACCTGATGACCAGGGGATTCTAACCAATAATCCGTCCACCAAATAGGATATTTTACGTCTGCACTGTGATCAGTATGATCCGAGAGCGGAATTCGAATCAACCAGCAGCCACCGGGAATCGAACCCGGTTCACCTCATTGGGAGGTGATTGCTCTATCCCCTGAGCCACCACGGCTTTCATAAAATATTCGTCAGATCGAAAAAATAAAAACAAACATTGATATTTTGAAAATCTTTCTAATAAATCGACTTCCTTCCTAATTTTTGCACACTTAAAAATTGTAATTATTTAAAAAATTATTACAATTTTAAAAATACTTTAATTACAAACTGCAAAGAATTAGTATAAATATTTAATAAAGAGTAACTAAAATGACATTTTCTTTTTTGACCTGAATAGGAATTGTTTTTAAATTTACTTGGTTTTAAAACATTTCATTTGTTTATTTTTAGTTTTTGATTCGATGTGTATTTCCCGAGTTATTTGACCTTGTTATTTGAATAGGTCTAATTGTTCCAGAGAAATAACATTTAAAGAAATTAAATTTTTATTTTTCAGGAACTATACGACCGATTTTTCTAAACTTTGAATATAAATTTTAAAAAAGAAATACCTTGAAGGAACTTTTTAACATCATCTTACATGATGTAAAAAAGATCCTATCTTAGTGAATATTACAATTCAACTTTTTTCTAATATTATTAAATTAAAAATAATTGTAGCTTAAAAATAATAGTATTATAATCTAATATTATTTTAGTTAAATTATTCAAGTTTTGTAATTTTTCGTTTAATACTTACAGAATTGGTTAGTTCCGTTAAAGTTGTTTTATAATCATCTATTGACATCCTGCAAACGAAAAAACATTCCTCAAAACAAACCATTAATAACTCAGTTATAAACTTTCAATAATATTTCTTAAAATTACATTAAAATATATCAAATAAGCTGAATTTTCGATAAAATCCTAGAATAGTCCACCTCTTGGCGACTTTCTGAAATCTTGCCAAGTTGGCAATTATTACTGGGAACAATGTTGCTTTTTAATTATTAAAAATAAAAAACAATTTATTCAAACAACATTAACAATTCATTTAAATTATTAACATTTCAATAATTAACAATTTATCTAAACAATCATTTATTGAAATTCCACGAAATATCTCTCAAAAACCTAGTTAGGCGAGATTTGAAAAACTTGCTTGGATTGTTTTAAAAAATCGCCACGGGTGCAGTGTGTTGTTGTTAGTGTCTTGAAATTCCGACAGTGGATTAAATGGCAATTGTAGAGCCCCCCCCCCCAATTTTTCTCATAAGTTTCACTTGTTATAAATTATATTTTACCGACAGGCATATATGGTGGTCAGGGACCTGACCTCATCTCAGAAAGATCCCGGGCTCACTTCGGACATGGATGCAATTTCTCTCTCTCATTTTTATCTGTTATTTTATGTTGTAGGGGGGGAGGCGTTGATCCACTTATATGATGCCCACGAAAAAGACATCAACAGTACCATGTTGCCAAATGGTATGAGAAATAAAAATTATTGTACTTTAAGTAATTCTGTTTTTTTTTTTTTTTTTTTTTTTTTTTAACTATTTAACATCGGTAATTTTTGCTAGCTCACAACTCTATTTAATCAATATAGAAATTTTAATAATAAAAAGTTTCATACTTGGTAACGGAAAGGGAATAAGAGTGGAGAGTGGGGAAATTATGCATTTTCGAGATGCCTATTCATTTTAGGAAAAGTATAATTCTCATCATAGAAAACTGTCTTAAAACACTCATTTGGAAAATGTATTGAGTTGAAAGGTTATAGAGAGGGATTCAACAAATCAGACAAAAATTTGGAGAGGCGGCACTGCACATTATAAGAATTGAGAATTACATAACAGTCCATGACCAGAAATGTTAAACGCACGCCGTTTTATTTATTTAAATTAGTTTTATTTCATGTTTCCTAATAATTGTTGTCGAAAAATTGCATTCAATAGCACCTGATTGTAGTTCACTTGTTAGGAGACTAATTCGATTACCAAATCAGTAAAATACGAAATTCAGCTATTTCTGATCAACGAATGCAATTTCTAAAAAATAATTATTAGAAAACATGAAATTGAAAGAACATAAAATTAAAGTAAATATTTCGATGCACACGAACAGTCAGTCCATAATAAGAACGACATCCCTAGCAATGAACGATGACATTACCGGACAGGCTATGCAATTCTCAATCCTTATGATATGCCGTATTGCCCCTCCGAGTTTGTAACAGTTTTGCTGAATCATCCCGTGTTTCATACTTAGAGTCATATAATTTCCTCCTCATCAGTGTCTCTAGTGTGGCCATTTTTCTCTCCAAGATTGCCTTGACGCTCTCCTCTTCTCTCGAATAATTAGAGATAGAATTGTAAGACTTCTTCCACACACCCAGTTCTCGTTTTACCTCTAAACCCATATGAGAAAAAGAAAAATTAAATATCATTTGTATTTACGGTGCGGCTTTCAGGAGAACTCCTCCAGACATCAGTCTCCCGTCGTGGCGGGTACCATGGTTACGAGGAAAAGTCACTTCGAATAAGCGTGTGAGGTGAATAGTTTTGTCTTCATCTTTGCATAGATCAGCGTGAACGACGCCCTCATTCCTCCATTGCACCGCCATTAGAAATGTGCTCTCACTTGTAACCATAGCAGCAGACAGCCCGCGACTGTTAGTCTGGAGGAGGTCTCCTCAAAACCTCACAATACATGAGTTCCAGTCTATGGATGATGATTTATACATCAGTGGGCACAGTGTAGTTTGTCTAAAGTAAGAACTCCCCTAGCCATTCGTCTGGACCCGTGGCGGTGACAATGGTAACGAGGTATAACTATTTCAAGTAGAGGTGTGGGGTCGCTGTTAAGAACAGGTTTCGGGTCGGGCGATGGCGAAAGAATCTTTTTCTTCTGTATATTGTATTATCCCTAGAGTGAAGAAAAGCTACCCTCCCTGAAATGCGCTATACTTGTTTCCACAGCAGCAGACGACTTCAGACTTTGTGACGGGGGGAGTTCTTAGGTTAGCTAAACTATACTCTTTTCATTGACAGAAATTTATGGTTATCCTGTCTCGCCATTTGGCTATCGTGTATGCTCACTTATCGACTGTTATCAATTATTTAAGCTAGTATTTGTTTCATTCAAGTGGCGATTGATCTATATTCATGAATTGAAATTTGCAAGGATATCAGTATTATAGAGAATATTAATTCAATGTGAAAAAAAATATTTTTGTTAATGTAAAAGAACATAGTAAGTAATGAAACAAATATTTCCTTGCAATAAGCTTTCTTCTAATTTTAAATATGCTCACAAAATTATCACTTTAAAGAACCCATGCGAGAAAAGAGCCACCTAGCTAAGGCATGAGCGGTGGGACAAAACAATCCAGAAGCAAAAATATAGCCCAATCAAGGTTTACCCAAACATGCGATTTCTTTAAAAATGAAGCAAGCCTGCCTCTTCTTTCAAAAATTAAAATTTAAATTATTCTAATCGATATTGCCTTAATATTTAACTGGATCAAAAGTTAGAATAAAAATCTTTTAAATGGTAAAAAAAAAAAATTTGATATTCTAATTCATTTCTACAAGGTCCGGCTATTAATTTCCAGTACTGACGTAACTGTAGGAGAAAGAAAAGCCGGAAGATGGCGCTAATGATTGCATATTGAAGAGTGTTTTCTTGCGCATGTGCAGTGCAATCGGCGCCATTCTGAAGTGAGTGGTTTTCGTGGAAAGGGGCATTAAAACGGAGCTCTTAAATTCCTGTTGTCGAAGTGAAATGGAGCAAAGAATTAACATTAAATTTTGCTTCAAATTGTGCAAGACAGCTGCAGAAACCTACAAATTGTTAAAAACAAGTTTACAGCAAGGAAGCATTATCTCGCTCAAGAACTTTTGAATGGTTTAAACGCTTTCGAACGCGAAAGCGTGGAGGATGATCCGCACACAGTTCGGCCGCAGTTCGTACGCAAGCCGGCAGCAAATGAAAAAGTTCGCGTCCGCACATTGCGTTTGCTGTGAGGCGATTCTCAGCTCAGCATGGTGTCGTTGAGTCGCAGCATCCACCATACCCGCCAGACCTAGCACACACTTTTTCCTGTTTCTTAAGCAGAAAAATTCACTGAAGGGAACAAGATTTCAGGATGTCGAAGCCTTCACGAAAACTGTAACGTCACTATTAAAGAGCATTCCAAAAGAGGACTTGAAAACTTCTTTCCGAAATTTGTACAGCCGAGCACAGACGTGCATTACGGCTGATGGGGATTACTTCGAATAATATTAAATGGCTATGTGTTTAACTTTTTTTTCTTCTGAGTTATTCCATGAGTCCTGGAAATTAATAGCCAGACCTTGTATGATTCGATGAAATAAAAGGAATAAATAAATAAAAACATATTCGAAAATATCACCTCGTAAGATTAGCAACAAAGAGCTAGTGTTGACTTTCTAACCAGAACTCTGCTTGATGTGTTTCCGGGTTAATTTTATTCATACTTTCTTCCAGGGTCACCGGAATGGGAGGTCAATGTGACCTCCCAAATATTTTCACTACTCGGCAAATTTTGTTTACTCACTCGGTATATTTTTGAAAATTCATTTTCTCTTATTTTATTTTGAGAACACAAATGAAATTACGAACGACGCGTCTTACTTTGTTTAAGTTTCTATTTAGTATAAATTTAGTGTTTTGTGCGGGGAGGACTCCCCAATGAATGATCTGTGGGTCTGCCCCACAGTTGCTGGCAACATCTACGACAGATACTGGAATGCTAGGGAGCAGTTGCAGGCACTGAACTGGCTGATCTTCTGTTTATATTTCTTTTGTTGATATTCTATTTAATGTTTCTTTGTTCTAATTGTTTTTGTATTTCGAATGTTTTAATGTTTTTAATTTTTTTCTTAATTTGTTGTTATTCCGTGTGGATCTGTGAAGAGTGTTTTTGCGCTCTAGCGAAAGATGTACACATCAAGTGCTGCTGCTAGAAATAAAATAAAAAATTCAATTTTATTAAAGCCCTTACTTCCTGGACAAACTGGTACCCGTTGATCTGAAGCTGGGTGGGCTTCAAGCCACTACTGGGGATCGAAACCCGGTTTTTCACAACGGTTTTGCCATCCTAAAAGTTAAGAACTGGAAAACAATTGCTGGGAGAAGGGCAGAATGGGAAAAGCTTCTGAGGAAGGCCCAGGCCCACAAAGGGCTGTCGTGCCAATGCTGATGATAATTGCCTTACCTATTGACCAATCACAGCTCATTGACTCGAATAATTAAGTATAAAGTCGTTAAATCGATAGTATATTAGTGGAAAAAATTTACATATTGTGAAATTATTAGCTAAATTTTTTTAAATTTTAATTGAAGCTGAAATGAATTACATGCTTATTAATGATTCGATCAAATTCGAAATTTCATCCGGTTAAATGGAAATTTCCCCCTTCCAATCGCGTCACCCCTGAAAATTGAATTATTGAAATCACCATCCATATACTTTCAGAAAAAGATGTTCTTAAATGTCTAGATGTCCTTACCTTCAACTTCCAGCGGCTTCTTGAATCTCAACCAGGAGACGTCTCTGTACTTTAATCTCCACAAAGCATAAGCAGCTAAAAAGGTCAGAAGAACCGCAGGAAACATATGAAGAGCATATTGGCCGTATTCAATCTTCTACGGAAAGATCAATGGGGGCTAATTCAAAATAATGTGAGGCACTACGAAAAATTGTATCATACTGTCTGGCAATAATCGGCTCTATACTTGATGGTGGCATTCGCGGTAGATTATTTATTTTTAGATGAAGATAATGTTTGGAACAAAAAAAATTAGTTTCTGCTTGTTTCTGGTTGGTTTGAGCTGAGTGACGCCACTCAACCGCGAAATGGCCCCACAGTGGACTGATCGTTAAGACACGGTACCCAGTAGAACACCGAAGTCAAGCATCACTGATTGCTGTCAGTAAGCGGGTGAGTGACCACTCTGATCAGCTTGCGTAGGGACCGAGGATGCGCGGTATCGGTACTCGTTAAACTGTTCCACCGTAAAGTGGTAGACTTCGCGCGCATGTTTTCGGGCTACCTAAGCGGGAGTGCCATCTCCTTTGCAGAGGATCAAAATTTTGATGGCATGTCTTCGGATCATCCTCGGGGATGTTTCCCGGACCGTCGCCAATAGCCCATTGTTCAACTCTAGTGCTTTGTAAATAAAGTACCTACCTATCAGAAGCGAAATGAACAGCCCTTTCAACCTTTTCACAAGATTATTTCGTGATTGCCAGACAGTATTAGATTATTTTGTAAGACCCAGCACGTTGATAATATCAATTGCAAATTTATGCCGAATCTAAAAAGAGAAATTTTAAAAAAATATCGAAAGAGTCTCATAAGTAATGGTATGAGCTTTAAGGGATAGAATATGATAAAACAGACATTGAATAATGGTCGCAAATATAAAGGGCGATCGTTATAGGGAAGAAAGTGAGCAAAAAAAAAATAGTAGTGATACTTAATTTTAACACTTCATGTAACATTTAATAGATAAATACAAGATATGAAATAATTCGTTCGAATTGTACCTAGGGTGGTAAAATAATGCATTCTTTTTTCCTGGTATTTCAAATGCAAGTTAGCAACCCCGATTACGGATATTGCTTCTGACAAAAGTATTACTAGAAATATATATTAAGAGTGACCATTACGAAACATCCTGCATATTAAGAGTGTTAAAACACAAAAAATTCTGAATACCAATGATTTCTATGCAAAAGATTATTTTAATGGAAGTTATAGTTTCATCATTTAGCTCTGTGGTTTTGCCTGTTTGTTGTACTGTTGCCTGCACAACAGTTGGTAACACATCTGTAAAGATTTTATTTTTTCAAATCTCTTGCCCACTATAAAGCAGCGTTCCATCGGCTTCAGCCATATAAGATGGACGCTGCTAGGGTCTACAATCCTATATCAACTTAATGTAAATACTGCTGTTGCATCATGTTTTGTAATTGTATTCTGTTTTTAATAAATGCCACGGGTGGTGCTCCGGTCGACTTGGTGGATCGGGCATGTGCGCCGTGTGTCGGTCAGCAGTCCTCTTGGGCGGACTGTCGTGGTGAAGAGTTGTCTCATGCAAATGCCCAACTGATCGGCGGGAAAACCTTATTCCTCATTGTTTCATCATTCAAATGTTATGCTTCGCTTTCGGTTAAATGGTTATATAATAATAACTCAAGTCAGTTCATATTATATACTAACATACTCACATTAAATCTATTTAAGATATATTATCTCGAAAGCTTTTAAAATAAAATTTATATAAAAAAAATTTCATTATTTCGTGGATTTTCTTACAATTTCTACAAAAATTTTCATTTTGATAAGATTTCTTAACTTTTATGTCAAAACAGAGACTTACTGTAGTTTGATACTTCTTAAAAGTTGAATAGCACAGAATGCTTCCTGTATTGGAAAATATCACTAATGCAATGAGAATGTGTTTTGGATCTATATTCATAGCTTCACACAACCTGGAAATATATATATATATAAATTGTTTCATTGACTAGTACCAATTGCCATTGATTAATACTAATTGCCATTGATTAGCACAAATTGCCTGAAACGGCTCTTGTTTTAATGAATTTTTTTTAACAACGATATAATTTCATTCTTAAGAAAGATATTCTAAATAAAAGCTTGATCAGTACCTAATGGCTACAGCTGTCATCAGAATAAGTGTTGTGAAAGGGTCCAGAAGGGCCGATAGTAGAAAAGTCGACAGAAAGAGAGATGTCAGCAGAAACCACGTATGTCCTCCGGTACATTTATAAATCTGAAAAGTAAAAGATTTTCAAAAATATCGACGAAGCTATGTTTTCGACATACATACTTATACATGCCATTACCACTGCCTAATTTAAAACAAAAATCTTGCAAGCTATTAAAAACTAATGTGGATTAGTTAAAATTAAAGTGAAAGCAACAAAAAAAAATTACGTTATATTAAACCTACCCATATTGATACAACCACTTTATGTCATTTTCTCTGATTTATTAACTCCCCTAAAAATGTTATTTACATTGTTCTTCCACTAAACTCTGGTAAGCTTAAAACATATACTGGTAAGCTTAAAACATATGGTAAGCTCTAAACTGGTAAGCTTAAAACATATGTTTCTTATCAAGTTTAAGATGTAGAAGTCGGTCTCTCACAAAGAGCCATAAAAAGTCAAGATGAACCAGATAAGGCCAGATAAAAGATTATTTTCTGAAGTTAATGGGCAATAATTCGTCGATGAAGATAGTCCCAGAAAGTTCCCACCGTCAGAGTGGCGAGATACTTTTAGCGAATCAAAACCTTTAAATTTTATAAATGGAATGACGTTTCATTGATGTAAGAAAATCCTTGCAACCACGCCCTCTCAGAATCTCACTTTAAAAGCTCAGGACAGGCAAAATTGCGTCGCCTAAGTCTCTTCAATTATCTAGCCTTTAAAGACATAACATTACATATATATATATATATATATATATATATATATATATATATATATATATATATATATATATATATATATATATATATATATATATATATATATATATATATATATATATATATATATATATATATATATATATATATATATATATATATATATATATATATATTCCCTTTCTCACGCCGACCCGAGCTAAAACCTGCCTAAACAGTGACCCCACACCCCTACTTGAAATAGTTATACCTCGTTACCATAGTTACTTCCACGGGTCCAGACGAATGGTTAGGAGAGTTCTTACTTTAGACAAACCATATGTACCAGAGTACTTCAAAGAGCGTTGTTTGCTGAGGGGAGTTAATCTTCCCCAAGATCAGATGGATAATCAGCATCCATCGCATGATTGACATGCAATGTATCATACCAGCCATGTAATATTAATTTTTTGTAAAAGAAATATTTTTTATAATTGCTCCATGGAGCAAAAAGCTTTTACAAGTACAGTATCTATGAATGGTATCGTACATATACCATCTTTTTTGTTCCTTATCTTTTGATTAATAAATAGGCTTCATGAATAAGTGATTTTATTTCCCGCACTTTTATTTGCCGGCATTAGACATTAATGTATTTGAAGTTTAACTCACCATGACTGCTATAAGTTCAAATAGTCCTGTATCACAAAGCATGGATGTTATGAATAAAATTCCAAAGATAAGGCTCAAAGTTTCCAAATTGGTCCAACCAACAACTTCATGCACAGATGGTCTCTGGAAGAAATAGTCTTAGTTGGTCATTTTAAAATCTGAAATCGACTTTTATTGTATACATACTACTGCTTAACCTTTTCCTTACGGCAGGTACGACGTAAGGACCACCTGTGATTTTAGAGCAGGGTACGCAGTAAGAAAAGGGTTAAGTGCAGAAATCAGTTGTTCTAGGGATTATGTAGGTAATTTGAGCATATACTAGATGATCCGTTAAAATACCGAATATAGTTTTATTTCCTAGTTTATCTGAAAATTACGCATGTAGTCTACAATTTAATATGTTTTTTTGCACTTTATCTACTATTTACTTGTTAAAGTGAAAATATAATCTATGCTTAAACAACGGCAACGGTTCTAAACGCGTAAATTAACTTAATATCTTTACTGATATCTTGAAAATCAAGCTAATATAAAACGATAAATGTTTGATGGAATTAATCATAAATCAATTAAAAAATTGAAACTCAAGGAATCAAAAGGTTTAAAGTGTAATGACATTAACATAATGCTACTTCTTAATTATTTTTTAGATCAAAAGATTCAAATTATGAATCCACCGTCGCAAATTGTTGACAAATTGTATGACACGAATCGCAAAACCAAATTAAAAATTAAACGAAATAGGGAAGACGCAGGAAAGGGAAATAAAAAACAAACTTTTGAACTTTAAATATTTTAAAAACCTTTTAATGTGCACACATAATCTAGGTAAAGTGTAGAAAACTCCTGATTCCACACTTTGTTTACACTAGTTAACCCGCAGACCAACGAGGTTATGTATTCATTCACGGCTTTCGAGCTTCAGCGGTAACACAAATACTGGTAAAAAGGTTCAAATGTAATAAAATTGTGTAAAATATAGTCTAAAATAAGTACATTGAATTCTCCCATCTTAAGTCTTTAATGATTTTGCTCTAAAGGCATATAACCTGATTATAATGAGCTTGAAAAATATCACTAATTAGAAAATACTGGAGACTTATCCCTCTAGCCTTGTGCGTCACAAAATCCGTCTACTTGATCCAGGTGTTCCCTTGTCTTCAGGACTGGGTTCAAAATTATAAGGTTACAGAGTTGAACATTAGAAGTCGAAGATACAAAATTTGGGTCTGCTGTTCAACGTAGAATTATCTAGGTGTCGTGAAGAATAACAAGGGTGATTGATTAAAGTGCCAAAAAAAATTCTCAAAATTACTTAGGTAATTTGTCAATTGCCTAGATAATCGGCCTATTACTAGATCATCCTTAAAGTAAAATTAAGATCTTTGCTCGCAGGTTGACAAAACGCTTCTGTGTGCTTTAATTAACATAATGTAATTAATTTATTTTTCGCTACCAAAGAAATCAAAAGGTCTGCTATCAAACAATCGACGCATTAGTTAAATGAGGGAAACAAACTTTTGAACTTTAACCATACGGAGACAGTTAAGGAGCACCTTATTGATTCCAAAGTTAAGAACAAGTCATCTTACAAGTCAAGAATCATCTTACTTAACATTAATGATTCAACGTTCTCACCTGATCCACAATAGTCAAGACAGCAATGGCAGTTATAGCTGTTACCATAGCAGCCAACGTCTGAGGGAGAATCTGCGGAGAGAATGATTTATCATACTTTTTTCTTAAACATCATAGATATATTTTAAGACATTTAAAATAAAATAAAAACTATTTTAAAATTAATAAATTTTAAAATTAATAATAATTACGGGCTTAAAGAATATAAAAATAACAATCAATTTTATTTTCATTATTCTAAACAAATTTTTAAATTATTGGTGATTCCATGAAAAATTTTTTGCCTCAGATGTTACTAAATGGTAATTATTAACTAAATGTAAAAAAAAAAAACATATTTGTAAGATTCATTATTTACTTCAAAAAGCACTATTTATCAATTTTATTTGAGACCATCATATTTTTTTGAAATTTAAACAACTCATATTAAATATATTTCATGTTTTAAAATACTTGACAGTTGACATTATAATGTAAATAAATTGAAAGTTACAAGTTAAACTAGCAAAAACTAGCCACACTAGTAAAAGAAAAAAATTTATATTTATGTCATATTGTTATATTTTTACCCCGGGCACGTTTTTTAGCTACCTTACCACGCTATCTACCTTTTTTTAAGTAAATTTGTAAGAATTGTTCAAGAATTACATTAAGAAGAAATTAACAGTTTAAAAATGTTCTTATTTTAAATTGTCATGTTTATGGATATTAAAACTACAAACAGAGAAAACTTTCTGGCTGTGCTACTTTTCCGCATCATATAGTATAGTTCCACGTATGCACTGATTGATATATATCAATCAGTTCAACATTTGGCCAGCACGATACCCATATGTGTGCACTATTCCATGCATGTCTTCAACCACCAGGAAAAGCTTAGAGCATCTCCTGCAGTAGTATTGGTCATAATGTTTATGTAATTTCAAAATCCCACCGTCTAGTAAATTTCAAGTTTTACTAGTAAAACCTAACTTTTACCGAAATGGCTAGGCAAAAGTCCGAAGGATTCTTTAATATGATTCAATTTTGCTCCTTTAGCAAGCCTTTTCGTTAAAACCTAGAACTTACCAAGCCACTTTGGTAAATCCAAAGCTTTACCGGTACAAACTAAGATTTACCTGACTGACAGTAACATAAAACTAAATAAAAAATTATGATCCTTTTATAAGATATCGATGACTAACCTTAAACAAGACTAACACATGAAATGCGATGAGTAGACATATGGCTAGGATGACCTTCTGCATAGACACCTTTGATTTCACAGATAAGTCAATGCTGAAGGGAGCATACCTGACATTGGTATTGACCGAAAGCTGATACGTCATGCTATAACAACAACAACAACAATATATATATATATATATATATATATATATATATATATATATATATATATATATATATATATATATATATATATATATATATATATATATATATATATATATATATATATATATATATATATATATATATATATATATATATATATATATATATATATATGCTTCATTGAAAATAAAAGCTTCAATAATTTTAAATATAATTCGAAAAACAATCGAAATAATTTTACGTGTCAATGCCGCTAAATCTTTCTGTTCTGAGCATTTATATTTTGGTCCTACTTCGATATATTTTCTCTCTATATTGAAAAATTAAATTATTGAATTATATTGAAATGAACTGAATTGTATTGAAAAAAAAGCCGACGCTGTTTTGGGTGTTCAATTTCACGTTATGTTGCTGTGCAAAAAACTACAAATTACGAGTAGTAGTAGTAGTAGTAGTAGACTACTAGAGCTGCATAGTAATTTTATATTTTACGAACAAAATGTTCTTTGCTTTGGTGGAAAATATCAATTTCCAAAGGGAAAAAAAAAACAATGAAAGCTTAGCAATTCTGGGGGTTGGTGACTGAAGTAAGCAGGGGTCGGTGTCAATTGATATTTTAAATGATTGTTCACAGAAAGTAAAATAAATGGAGCCTGAATCGAATCCCAGCGATGGCTAGTCGAATATCCTCAGTGGTGGACGGATCATGGGTTAGAGTCCCCTTGCCGTCAGGATAACCGTGGGAGGTTCTCGTGGTCTTCCTCCCCAGGTAACGCAAATGCGGGTCAATTCTATCCACGAAGGCAAATTTCTTCCCATACTTGATATAGCAGTTCCCTTGTCTTCTGGATTGGGTACAAAATTACAAGGTTACGGAGTTGAACATTAGTAGTCGTAAACGGAAAATTGGGTTGGCTGTTCAACGACGGTTATTAAAAAAAAAAGTAGTGCGTTGGTGAAACTTGGTGGCTCAGGGAAGAGAGCGTGCACCTTCCACTGAGATGAACGAATCGATGATTTTTAAACTTAAAAGAAATTCCAAAAGCTTTTGTCTCCAGATTTTCAATGCGAAATCATGAAAAAATTAAGTTACTTCCAGTTAATTTTAGGTGTTTTAGATAAGATTGAAAATTGTAATGAAAATTTCCACAGGATAAATGCTAAAGCTTTATGAAAATTCTTGACAGAAACGGCATTCTCTCAGCAAGCTGAGCTGGTTAAATAATTTTCTAAATGTTGTTCAGTCTGATCAAATTCCTTTTTAACTTACATAAAATGAGTTTTTTTTTTTTAAAGTAAAGTTATCTTAAAATTAATTTGTAACTCAATAATTAAAAAAAAACACTAAAAACTGACTTGAAAAAGAAAGCACCTCGTTTACATGCAAACTCAGTTCAATATATGTGCATATACGTTCGTGTTCTAAAACTTATAGCAAAATCTTCATGTGAAACGAATCAATTAAAAACAAACTAGACCAATCAATGAATGAATATGTCGATAAATAAAATCATACTTTTGGGAAATTTCATCATCAGCTAAATAAAAATCATGCTCTAAAATGTCTTCTTCATCTGACTGACTATCTGGATTCAAAAAAACAGTCCAACCATGAGATATCTTCTGAAAAAAAAATAATAAAAGGACCAGTCAGCTTCGTATTTATTTATTTTTAGATGATATTTTAAGAGAGGTAACTTTTGATTCACACGATTTTGTTACCGAGTAAAAAGTAATTTAAGGTAACTTAAAGTAGCGTGTGAAGCCGATCACTGGTCTAGTGGTTACTGTACTGGACTACATGGCCAATGGTTGTGGGTTCGAATCCCAACGTAGGCCTGAATGTAACGTTCTCTCTATCTGCGTTCTGTGTCCTTTCTTCTGTGTGAATGCAGCCCGCCCTATGAACCAGTATGTTAACCCTATAGTCAGTCATGTTTGCTAACTTACTGTTATACAAACAAAAAAAATAAGTTGCTTGCAGAAGTCTTTGATATTTACTCATTTTTATTCGTCATGTCAGGAAAGATCAATAATAAGCGTAGATAGGGACTACGTCACCGAATTAGTATTCCTAAAATGTTCTCAAACCATACATTTATTTTGTTTATACCTGCGCTTTTGAATGCTTATATAAAACTACATGATTTAAAATCGACAGTTGAATTTTTTTTTTTAAAAATTGACTAAAAAACAAAATTAATGATTGAAAGGTACTGATTCGTTTCGGTCGGCCGTAAAATATTACCATATTGTTATTGATGCCAATAATGCAAAATAACTTTGACAATTAGTACAATTTATGTTGCTGGTAGTGTAGTAACATCTGTTGTTTTAATGTATACCAAATATAAGGTATTTAATATCGGTATTGTGATAATATACTTTATACGGACCTGTTAAAAGGAAGAAGAGAAAATTGCATAGAAAAAATTGTAATTGTAACAAACTGTGACAAAGAAAATTGCTCGAGTATGGTAAATTTTGAGTATCATGAGTTGGCCTATAGCAATAGCGTCATGCCAAATGATACTAAATATACAGTTAATCTCTAATCCAATAACTTGTTTTGCTTAATCTAAGAACGTAAAGTCACCGGGAAGTGCAACAAATTATATTGCATACATTAAAAAAGATGTGGAATTAATTCTGTTTTATCAATTGTATCGATAAGTCTTTTAGTTTTATACATGATTTTGTAGAGTTGATCAATCAATTCTGATTTATAAATAATTTTCTTTCCTCTTTTTTACAACATAGAAGAACAGTTACTTTACATCCCCTCTCTTGCTCTTGTTCACTTACGTTGCACTAGAGCTACACAATGGGCCATTGGCGACGGTCTGGGAAACATCCCTGAGGATGATCCGAAGACATGCCATCACAATTTTGATCCTCTGCAGAGGGGATGGCACCCCCGCTTCGGTAGCCCAACGACCTGCACGCGAAGTCGAGCACTTTACGGTAGAACAGCTTAACGAGGACCCATACCGCACACCCTCGGTCCCTACGCAGGCTGATCCAAGTGGTCACCCACCCGCACACTGATCGTAGCCAGTGAAGCTTGACTTCGGTGATCTGCTGGGAACCGTAAAACTTTACATCCAGTTAATCAAAACTTTACCAAAAGTACTCCAACTGTGTGTATGTGTGTTTTACTTATTTTTTATTTTGTTGGCATACAAAAAAGTATCGCTGCAACCTCTTAAATGAGTGCCTCACCAACAGTTTTTGCTATAAAATCATATTTTTTTTCCCGGATGCAATATAAATTGCTGAGCCGCGATGGCTCAGGGGATAGAGCGTTCGCCTTTCAATGAGGCGAACCAGGTTCAAATCCTAGTTGATACAAATTCCGTATCCGGCTTGCACCGAACACAGTACTGACGTGAAATGTTCCCAGTGGTAGACGGATCGTGGGTTAGAGTCCCCTTGCCGTCAGGCTAACCGTGGGAGGTTTTCGTGGTCTTCCTCTCCATGTAACGCAAGTGTGGGTTAGCTCCAACAAGAAGTCCTCCACGAAAGCAAAATTTCTCCCAATACTCGATCCAGGAGTTCCCTTGTCTTCTGGATTGGGTTCAAAATGACAAGGCTACGGAGTTGAACCTTAGTAGTCGTAAACCCATAAAATTGGGTCGGCTGTTCAACGACGGTTATAAAATATAAAATGCTGCATTAAATAGACAAGACTTTAATAAAATTCTTCCTTACCTTATACGTACCATCAAACAATAGTTTCGAGATTGAAAAGGTTACTACAGTAGATCCCTCGTTGTCCTTTGCGAGACACGAACTCTTAATCCTCAAATGAATAACACTTTCATCCGAATTACCTGTTATGTTTATTTCTTCGGCTATGCTTAGGAATTCTCAACAAAATGAGGTTTCACAATAAATTAAATTAAAAAATTAAAATTTTAAAAAAACTACAAGTTTAAGTGGATTAAAAAAAATTTAAATAATTTTTTTCAGATTTAAAATGAAAAACATATTGAGCGATACTTTCGCAGTAAATTTCTATCTCCATCGAAAATTCCATCCATGTTTTTTGAGCTGTATAGATCAGGTGATACTATACAGCTTCATTGCTTATACGTCACTGAAACCTGTTTGCACTAGCTTACGTTTGTGTATCAATTGGTTAAATTAGACAATATATAATGTAAATTTAACGATTGGATGAATTCGACGATATATTATATAAACCTAGAATATTTATCATATCCTATATTATATAAGTATATTATAATAATTAGACCAAATTATTAGACGCACTGTAGTTTTTTTATATTGACATGTCTTGTACGAGTTTATAGGCAATATTTTTATATTTAAACAAATGTGTAATGGGCTTTTATTCAGGAGACTTTTTATATACTTCCTATTTGTATTTATTTTTAACGTATTGCATTACAATGTTTACCGATTGATACACAAATGTAAACAAGTGCAAACTGGTTTCAGGCACGAAAAACAATAAAGCTGTATAGAGTATCACGTGATAATTAAGATTTTACATAGAATCTTATAGTACGTCTAATAATTTGGCTAGAGACTGTATATACGACGATTTTCATTTTCGATCTAACAAAAATAAAATTATTGGTTTTTCCTTTTAGCTCTCTTTACGGTAAAAACTGTGGAGTAAAAATTATGTAAATGATTACTCTATTTAAGTTAACCCTTCGCACTCTGATGTTTCCACTGAGCAGGGTTGCCAGACTCTGAGAATAAAAAATACTACGACTTCATCCGAAAAAATACTACAAAATACTACATGTCTTAAGCGCTATCTACAGGACTTATTTGAAAGCTTATGCAGACGAAAACTGAGACAGATGATTATTATTATTATAATTATCATTATTTATATCGTCTGGCTAAAGTTTTTTAGAATTATATTTAAATTTATTTTAGTTGAGGATAAAATAATATTATAATTGAAAAACAATTATCCTTTAACAATTATCTTAAAACAATTATTATCCTTTTGTGCAATTATACTTCAGATATACGTGTAGTAATTAATATTTTTATCAGCAACTTTGTCTTTTGAAAATAAACAAAGAGTTGTGTGTATCATAATAATGTCTCTTGTGTATCATAAACGATTTATTGTATAAAATTGAACCTAAATGAAAATATAAAATCTCATATTTTGTCTCACATCCTACATAGAAAAGAAAAGTAAAATATACTTAATCAACGTGCATAAGAAACAATTTATATCGTATTATAGTCTACTAGTATAAACGAACTTTTATTTTTCACAATCATCACTAGATACAGTGACTAATAGAAAATAAACTGTTGGATTATTTCAGAAATTGTTTTTTACTTCAAAACTAGAGTGGCACTTTTCTTTGTTTCAGGAAATAAAAATAAAATAAATAAATAAAATTTAAAAAAAACTGAAAATACCAAATTTTAGAAAAAATACTACGAAAAATACCATACCCCTTTTTTTGGCGAAAAAATACTACCGTAGTATTAAAAATACTACGTCTGGCAACCCTGCCACTGAGGCACCATCAATAGTCACCACTTTGTTGTTGTTGTTAATTTACGTCGCACTTGGGCTGGCGAAGGTCTGGGAAACATCCCTGAGGATGAACCGAAGACATGCCATCACAATTTTGATCATCTACAGAGGGAATAGCACTCCCCGCTTCTGTGGCCAGACGACCTGCACGCGAAGTGGAGCACTTTACGGTAGAACAATTTAACGAGGACCAATCAGGGTTGGCCCTCAAATGAGGTGAACAGGGTTCGAATTCCAGCATTGGCTGGTCGATACTAATTCCGCACTCAGCTCGCACCGACGACAGAGCTGAAGTAAAATATCTTCAGTGGTACATGGATCATGGGCTAGAGTCCCCACGCCCTCAGGCTAACCGTGGTGTCCCTCTCCATGTTATGCAAATAAGGGTTAGTTCCGCCAATAAATCCTCACGAAGGCGAATTTCTCCCAATATTTGACCCAGGAGTTCCCTTTTTTTATTTTATTTTTTTATAACCGTCGTTGAACAGCCGACCCAATTTCATGGGTTTACGACTACTTACGTTCAACTCCGTAGCCTTGTAATTTTGAACCAATCCAGAAGACAAGGAAGCTCCTGGAGCAGTACCCCCAGAGGTATTGATTTGTTGTGGGAACATGGAGGACTTTGAGACTCGACAGATTTAACGTGCATCAGTCACCATTTACTACACGGGGAGTCTTCGGCCGGCGAGGATCGAACCCATGACCTCTTGGATATGGGCCCAGCGCCCTACCGACCAGGCTATCTCGGCCCCAGGAGTTCCCTTGTCTTCTGGATTGGTTTCAAAATCACAAGACTACGAAGTTGAACATTAGTAATCGTAAACCCGAAATCGGGTCGGCTGTTCAACGCCGGCTATAAATATTTATTTGTTGGTAGTTGTAAATATTTTAAATTTCTTTCTTTTTTTTTTCTTTTTAGCTAAGGTGCTTTTGAAATATGTAAATTAATAATAATTATTTATTATTGTAATTGAAACATATATGGTATCATAACTATTGTACATTTCACTATAAAAATAATGATAATTATTGTTCTAAACTTTAAATTTTTAAGCTCGTTTTGAATATTTTGTCAGACTTGAGTGAAGCACAATAAAAAAAAAAGGATACTGTTAGTCCGCCCTCTTGAAATAAAAGTCGAGTTCCATTCTCCATTCTCTACATCAACAAAGCTCAAAGATACCTGAAAACATAATGAATAATAAACAGTGCCCGGTAACCACACATTCTCAATAAATACATTTTTTGAACCCTAATTGTAACAACTTACATTTTGTAAGAAAAGAAATTTAAAAGCAATTAAAAATAATAATACTTCCAATGGAAAAACGGGCTTAGCAGCAGTGAATCCAAAAGGAATTTAAACAAAAGAGACAATGAAAATATGAAATTAAATGGATAAATATGACAACCAAGGCTGACGTCTTCAGGGGGTACCAGCTCCGGAAGTTATAAAAGCAAAACCTCTTCTATCGAGAGAGCGAGACAAAAGTCTGAAATTGCTCTCTCCGTATCCCAAAGTCCAGGAAAAGAATATAATACATAATATATCTATCTATATTATATAAAACGCTAATACGTATGTATCAATAAAACCGATGATATTTCTTTTCTCGCGTTGGCAACAGTTTTCATTTTTAATTGATGGTCTTCGGCGCGCAAGAGCACGTCATATGGCTAAACTATATTATATAAAACGCTAATTCGTATGTATCAATAAAACCGATGATATTTCTTTTCTCGCGTTGGCAACAGTTTTCATTTTTAATTGATGGTCTTCGGCGCGCAAGAGCACGTCATATGGCTAAACTATATTATATAAAACGCTAATACGTTTTAATTGATAGGCTTCGGCGCGCAAGAGCACGTAGTGAGCATATGTCTAATCGGGTGAATTCTCACCGAATTTTAAAAAAAATTCTCACAAAATTATCTACATCGAAGCCGATGCTTTACATCCGGCGTTCAGTACTATTTCATATTGTTTTACAACACATAGTTTTAGCCCTTTGGTGGGAAAGACTTTAAAACAAAACTTACAAAAGTTACTTTTCTCAACAACTGAAATTTAGTATAGTGTGATTAAGAAAAATATGTTTGCGATTTCAAATTAATATTGAAATGGACAGGTTTAGAATTTTCTACAGTGAAAAGTTTTCGGAACTTCAGTGTTCAAAAAAGTATACAAAAGCTAGACGTTAAGAACGTATCCAATGAGCGAGTAAAGCGAGCATCGGATTGCAAAGCAATCCGAAATGAACTGCGAAAGCAGTTCCGAGGGTTGGCGAGCGCCAGCGAGCAGGGGACGAAGCCTCCTAGTTGTATATTATTTTCTTTAGTTCATTTGCAAAAACGTCTATTATAAATAACTCGACAATAAACTAATATTTTATCAAAAAAAATACCAATTTATTTGGCTTATTATAATAGCATGGTGGAGTTATTTATATACAATGCAGTAAACCAGATCGTTCTTGTTGAAATATTATTCTTTCTCGTCTACAACTTTTACTTAACTTAAATTTATTATTTCTTTATGTATTTTATTGTAACCATGATGTATTTTTGTTTTTTGTAACCAACAACTGCGATGAATAATTATTTTGTTTATGTTCTACATGGCTTCGTGCCCGTCTTTGTGTTAAGTAAGGAAATATAATGAAAGAATTGAAATCTTTGTAAAAGAATATAGAATGTGTCAAATTAAGCGAATTGATACTTGATGGACTTAGCTTACTAGAAATGGAATGGAAAGTACAGTTACTGAAGTAAACAAATACCACTGTAAGGGAAGGTTTTTTATCTTCCTACTATGTGCGATTTTGGATAAATAAAAACGAAGTAAATTGGAGACATCACAACATTTAATATACACAGTTATTTACAAGTTAATATAAAATATATAAATCCATTAATACTTTTACATCCCAATGTCTGGAACGTCAATATAGTAATTATTATTATTGAGTTGTCTTAGCAACGTTGTTTTTATTTTTCATAAAACTAAATATAAATGCTTGTTATGTTATTGCTCTTGCGCACCACAGCACTCCCCCCTAGTGAGTTACTCGAACGATGAAGAACCTCATGTGTAACGTGCTGGAATGCGCACTGTACGTCCAGATCTAGTCACTTGGGGTGGAATAACAAGCTTCACTCTTTTGTTTCCGTTGCCTTGCTCTGTAGCAGCTTTAGAAATTGTAGACGATGAAATAGGCCCAAAATTCTTTTCAACCAGTAAAGGTGTTTCTGAAGTCTTTTCAGATTCTGTAGAATTGTCCGAAAAATAGGGCTTTATTCTATCTATAGATACATTAACTTCTTTTTGTTTCATTTTAACAGTGAAAATTTTATCGGTTCTCTTTAAAACTTTATATGGTCCATGATATGGTTGTTGCAAACTATGACGAACACTGTCAGTACGGACAAACACGTGTGAGCAAGTTTTTAAATCTTGGAATATAAATGGTTTCTGCTTCGATTGATGACGAAATGGGACGGGTTTTAATTTTTCCATGGTGCTTTTTAAATTCTGAATGAATTCTGAATGCGCTTCAATGTTTGAATTTTCAAAAAATTCTAGACCACGTAGAACGGCGTGCATAAATCTCTGGAATGTCTGCGCTGCGTTACGAAGTCCAAAAGTCATCAAAGGAAATTCGAACAGTCCGAATGGCGTACTAATAGCTGTTTTTTCTATATCTGCTGGTTCCATGGGAATTTGATGATAAGCTCGATGAAGATCTAATGTGGAATATACAGTGCAACCTTCTAATTGGTGTGTAAAATCATGCAGATGTGGCATAGGATATCTATCCGGTAATGTAGCTGCATTTAAAGCACGATAGTCTCCGCACGGTCTCCATTCGCCATTTTTTTCTTGACCAGATGTAATGGACTAGACCAAGGGCTGCTTGATGGTCGGCATATGCCACGCTCAAGCATGTAGTCAAATTCTGCTTTGGCGATTTTTAGTTTCTCTGGAGCCAATCTACGCACTCTAGATGTTATGGGTGGACCTTTTGTAACAATAGCATGAGTGACATTATGGTTGACGTTAACTTTATCCACTTCTATTTTTTCTGAAGATAAGTTTTTGAATTCTTGCAGCAGAGAATGAATATCTGGATCTAGATTATTACTATCGAGGGGTGTTAAAAATGAAGATGGTCCTTTGATTATTTTAGTTGAGACTGTCAATGATGTTAAAGGATCAAGCAAACGTTTTTGTTTAATGTCTACCAAAAGTCCATGTGCCTTAAGAAAATCTGCGCCAATTATTGGCTTTGAGACGTCTGCTATGATGAAATTCCATTTGAAACGTCTTCTCAAGCCTAAATCTAAACTGATAAGTTGCTTGCCGTAAGTTTTGATTGAACTTGAATTTGCAGCAAAAAGTTTAAAATCAGATGGGAACAGTTTATTGGGTTTTGGCGGTGGAATTACAGACACGTCAGCCCCAGTGTCAATAAGATAGTGCCTTTTGCTTGACTTGTCAAAAAGAAAGAGGCGGCAATTTGGATGGCCGTAGTCGTTGGCCTCTTCAATCGACTGGCCCGTTAGTTTTCCGAAGTATTTGTTGGTTTTTGAAATTGGCAAGGTTTAACACAGCGATGTGCCTTGTTTCCAAATTTAAAATGGTACCAACATAACTTATAACGAGAAGATTGGGATCTCGAACGGCTACGGTTTCGAGCTGTTACAGATTTATCTTGAGGTCTACTCCTTGTGATGAATGTATCAAATTTCTTAGTTAATTCTGCAATACTACTCTCCAATGAATTAAACTTTTCGTTACGAACGTTATTATGCTCAAAAGTTTTACTGGATACTTTATCAACTGTACATAATTCTGTTGAGCTAAATATGCCAATAATTTTGTCTGCCATCTCTGCCATTTTATCCAAAGAATCAGAGCTAATAGATAATATAGCTTGAACCTGTTGTGGTAGCCTCTGTAGCCAAAGTGATTTTAACAATTCCTCGGAAATGGAATTTTCAGCCAAACCTTTCATTTGTCGCAACAAGTCAGATGGACGCTTATCGCCAAGATTAAGTGTAGTCAACACCTTTTTTAACCTGGCTTCTTCAGAATCTGTCAATCTACTTAACAATGCATTTTTTAAGGCGTCGTATTTTCCATTCATTGGCGGGTTTAACAAAATATCCTCAACGAAATCTAAGACATTTTCGTCCAATGAGGCGACGACAATGTTATACTTAGTTAAATCACGAGTAATATTGCCGTTAGCAAACTGTGCTTCAAGTTGTAAGAACCATAACTTAGGTTTATGTCGCCAAAAAATTGGTGGTTTAACTGCCACTTTGTTTACTTCTAAATTCACATTATCTTGAGTTGATGAATTTAAATTATCATTTGTGCTTTCCTCCATGTTTAATATAAAGATAATTATAAAATAATGGTAATGCACAAACCTTTCTTTTATCCAAATAAAATCTTCGCACTGTTAAACTAATCACGTCCTGAGGTCACCAGTTGTAAGGGAAGGTTTTTTATCTTCCTACTATGTGCGATTTTGGATAAATAAAAACGAAGTAAATTGGAGACATCACAACATTTAATATACACAGTTATTTACAAGTTAATATAAAATATATAAATCCATTAATACTTTTACATCCCAATGTCTGGAACGTCAATATAGTAATTATTATTATTGAGTTGTCTTAGCAACGTTGTTTTTATTTTTCATAAAACTAAATATAAATGCTTGTTATGTTATTGCTCTTGCGCACCACACCACGTTTCAACAACCAATCAGGATCGATATGCTCACACTATAGTGCTGCTTTGAGGAACACTCCACCAGAATCAAAGTATGGAACTGTCTGCTGCTATGGTAACAAGTGAGTGCACATTTCTAATGGGGGTGCAATCTGAGAATGAAGGTGCGGATTGGTTTTCTCACGCCGACCTATGCCAAGATTACAATAAGACAAAACTATTCACCCCACACGGCTATTCGAAGTGACTTTCCCACGTAACCATGGTACCCGCTATAACGCGAGACTGATGTCTGGAGGAGTTCTCCTGAAAGCCGCACTATACGTCACTTGCAAGCATCTCATTAAATACAAATAGTAGTTAAACGGCTTTAAATATTATCACAATTAAATGAGAGTTATGATAACTAAATTAATGAGAATTAAGTTACCATATTATTACAAGAAAGTAAAAGACAGAGAAGTTTGAATTTAAACTATACGGAAGCCTTTAATATGCTCATTATTTTAGTCAAATGTGGAAGACTCTTGATTCCGCCCTCTGGCAGAGTTTTATCTGGAGGTTAGTCAGGTAATGTGCACATTAATGGTATCACGATTAAAAAGAAGAAACTCACCGTGCATAAAATGAATAATAGGATAAAGAAAATTTTTTGTATGAGGCTGAGAATTTGGGGAAGTTTCTCCCTCATCCAAGTTGAATCAGGAGAAAGGGAGGGATCCATTTTTTCGCCATTTTCTTCATCATCGTCTTCTCGACTGGAAGGAAAAAGAATTAAAAATATCAAGTGTGTGTATCTGTCATTTCCAAAAATAGGTTTTCTTTTATGATAACAAGGGAAAAATTACAGAACAATGAAAAAAGGGGGGGAAAGAAAAATAATAATAAAAATAACAAAAAACCAGAAAAAAAGATCAAAACAATGTTTTTTTTTCTTCTTCTTAATGTTCTTGTGTTTTTTTGTTTTTATTTATTATGATATATATATATATATATATATATATATATATATATATATATATATATATATATATATATATATATATATATATATATATATATATATATATATATATATATATATATATATATATATATACCGAAGAGCCATTACATAATGACCACCCTCCATCTATAACAATGAGCTCGCCCAGGTTTTCATGGTTTCTCGCCCAGAAACAATGTTTTCATGGGGCACATTAGGACCCATAATCCTCATAGAACAATCCCTGACGTCTGTAAGCTGCTTGAACATAGTTGCAGACCAGGTTCACCCACTCATGGCAACAGTTTTTACTGCGGGGGATGGTGTTTACTATAATGCACTATGTCATAAGGGTCGAATCGTCATGGATTGGTTCGAGGAACATTCCAGAGACTTTCAAGTCATGTCTTGGCCCCCAAATTCACCTGACCTTAATCCAATAGAGCATTTGTGGTCCTACATGTTATTAGCAGGGTGGTCATAATGTAATGGTTCTTCGGCGTATATATTTATTTATATATATATGTATGTATGTATGTTTAAAATACATTTCAATTGTTGGTCGACGACTAATGCGAAGATTTCTGATGCATCAGAAATCTGATGCATCGCCTGGAACGAAAGTCGCTGTATCGACTTGCCGATATAGGCGTTAAATCGATATGTCGCGATACATCGATTTATAGCCCAGTCCTAATAGTTATAAAGCACTTCTTACCTCATCAACAATACACCGACATCAAAACTTAAACCTAAATGATGGTTTGTAAAATAAGCTTAATTACGCTGCTCGAACGATATGCTAACACTAACATATGATGGTGCAATGATTGCAACAGGAACGAATAGCAATAAAGAAGTAAAACGAGGCCAAATCTGGACTGTTTTTAAAGCAAGTTCTTTTTTAAATCTAGCAACCATGTCACCTTAATTTAACGATACACCTATAAATAACTAAAACAAATTTTCACTTCAAACTCTCCAGAATTATTTAATATCTAATGAAATACAGCAGATTTTAGCTTAGAAATTATATAATTTATTTCCTTCATTAAAAACAAAATTATCTGTTTGAAAATATCGCCTCACAGAATAAGTTGTAGTAAGCAGTTGTATATTTTTTAACCTGCAGATCAAGAGCTCGAGCTTGTTGTTGTTTACATTTATATTGAAAACACCATCCATAAATACATGTCGAAATAATTGCACGGATTACACTTCATAAACCTCTGATATAATCTATATACACTGACAATCCATATCAGACTGATTTTTCGTTGGTCTTTTTAAATACTAGATAAACGTGGGAATTTTTTTTTTTATAAAAATAATATGAATAGAGTCTAATAAAAACGCTTGTAACGATAAAAATGATAAAGGAAAGATGAATAAAAAGTTTCTATTGATTCCCTATTGTTCTCGATAATAAACGTTCTTAGAACAAATATTTTATCTTGTTCGATAAAAATCTCTTTAGTGAAGTGCAATTTTTTTACTCCTCCTAAACCTCATCATCTTTTAAATGCCTAAAAAGATGTGTTTTATCAATAAAAACACATATTTTTGGTAAATCTAAGAACGAAAACATAATTTAAGGGCCATAATTCAGTTGCTTAACCAGACGTTAAGCAACTGAAATAAAATTCGATCTGGTTTCCGTTGGATTGATTCAAAAAAAGCCGGATTCAAATGAAACATTTTGAACGTTTTTTGTCACGTGACAGCATGATAGTTTGGGGGGGGGGGGAGAAATTGGATAGGATGGGAAGATAAAAATTTCGTTCAAATACTCCTTGACAATTTTATGTAAATAATACACTGACTGAACAAGGATATACTAGTTTTTAATTAAGAGATGCAAATATTTCTATTTTTTTTATTACCATTAATAAAGTAAAATCCAAAATTGTGATACCATCTTCATCAGCAATTGATTTTAATTTATGTTTTTTTAACTTATTACTCATAAAAATAAATTTGCATACATTTGATTAATTTCATATAATCAATAAATAAAAAAATTAATTTAATACTTGATTAATTTATTTCAGTTTTTGATACAAACTTAGAATTTCCGATCTGGGTAAACGCATAGGTTTTTGATGGATAAAGTATTTTGAAATTGTAAACAGTATTATGTAAAACAAATATTAAAAAGTACTTTTTATCATATTTTAACAATTTTAAATATATTACCACAAGAGCTTAAAACATTTAATAAAGAGAATCTTAAAAATGGAAACTCATCATCATTGTATTCGAAATCGTTTGTAATAATTATTCTAAATCAAACTTAATCACTTGCATAAAGAAGCAATACTAATACGAAGCATAAGGGTGCGAATCTTTATTGCAGTGCGCATGGCGTGTATACTTGTCGTGTAAAATAAAATAAAAAGTATTGCCACTGAGCGTGAAACTCGAAATTTCAAAGAAGTAAAGCAGAACCGTGGTGGATCAGGGCATAAGGAGTTCGCCTTCCAATGGGGTGAACCGGGTTTGAATCCCAACGATGGCTAGTCGATACGAATTTTCCATCCAGCTTGCTCCAACCACAGTGCTGGCGTAAAACATCCTCAGAGGTAAACGGATCACGGATTAGAGTCCCCTTGTCATCAGGCTAACCGTGGGAGGTTTTCCTCTCCATGTAACGTAAATGCAGGTTAGTTCCATCAAAAAGTCCTCGACGAAGGGACATTTCTCCCAATACTTGATTCCCTTGTCTTCTGGATTGGGTTCAAAATTACAAGACTACAGAGTCGAACATTAGTCGTCGTAAACCCAAAAAATTGGTTAGGCTGTTCAACGACGGTTATAAAATAAAATGAAATAAAAAAAAGAATATTATTTTATGGTATGTTTCCTTAATATTACCAACTAGTAAGCATTTTATATTACTTGAGGTGAAGGAGGGGGCGAAGCTCACGACTCGAAACGAATTGCATGCGTTGAGCCGGACGGCGAAATTCGCAAAATTATGCAAACCAAATTTTATTCGTTAATGGAACTCTAAATGTTAGACTCTCTTACGACGGAATCCCGATTTCATTAATAAAGTATATAAAGACAATTTTGAACATACTAATCAATGAAAATATTTAATGATAGGAATGAAATTTTTTCATTAATAATCTTGTACTACTTGAACAGTCTATAATACTGAAGTAATTTATAAGTCTACGATTTTTTTTTCTTTGTGCATATACATAAGTTAAAAATGAATAAAATATGTCAAATGAAGATTTTCTTTGAAATGAAAACTAAAAAGAACTGCTATAAATTTTGAAATTGGTTATTAGGGAAACATATTTCTTTATCAACGAATTCATTTATTTTGATTTGCTAAAAACGAATACTAACGCAATTCTTGATTTATTCAATGTATTGTTATTAAAAAATTAAATCTGCATTTTTAAATATATTTCATTTTTATTGGCATTTTACTTAAAATAATGTCAGACGAAATATTACATAAATAATCGATTGGATCCTAATATAATAAACCACTGGTGTAAGCAATTGACGAGTCCTTTGTTCTAGGAGGTTAAGACCCAGACATTCTTGAATTGAATACAAGAATCCGAAGCATTCGATTGCAAACTATAGTATCTCGATTTTACCCCATATTGTATCGTATGTATTTTATTTTTTTGACAATTTTTTAACAAGTTTCTACTAAAAAGAATCTTTTAAGAAATAAATTAGTATTTTTTGGCTAAATGAAAATGCTGCCTTATCGGAATCGTTATAACCTAAATTTGACTCGTTTAGAAGATTATTAGTTAGAATTATTGTTTTCGTCACCGCTTTATAATTACATATTTTGTTTCTTCATAATTTTAATGCATCAGCATATTTTCTTCATAATTATTATCGTCTTTTGATACTAATGCATTATTATGAGTATCAATAAACTAAAACATTTATCAAAATTTAATAACGATTGCTATTCTATATTGTGTAGTATTGATACTTTTCTTTGAATACCTTTTCGATGCTAAATATCAATATGTGCCATTTCTTGTTCCTACAATTCAGAATCTTTTTAAGTGCGCCCACTCGTTCAAATTATTTAGAGGTTTGAATCAATTTTTTTATTTTTCTATCTCTTAATTTAAATATCAGATTCTAATTATTTTACTTAAACCGTTGAGAACCTATTTCAAAGATAGGTGGTCGCAGCGGACAAGGATCAAGGTAGTGGCATGTAGAAATATTTGAACACGATTAGATGCATCTGGAAAGAGGAGTGTAAAATCAGTGGAGAATTTATTTTTTTAAAAAAATCAAAGGATATTTATTCTTATAAATCTAAATTCATTTTAGTTGTTAATATAAGCGGTAAGTTATTCTACGGCACGGAATTATTTCCAACGAAATATTCTTTCATTTTCCGAGAGGTTAAAAATAGTTAAATTTTAACAACCTACTATTTGAAATTAATATTTAAGCTCAACTATTTTGATAGTAAAATTCTATTCCGCATAAAATAATTCGCTTAAGCCAAATATTAAAATGATAATAATAGTTTGATGATAAAATTAACATGTAAAGATTTAAGGTCAATGATAGCACCGACACTGGGGGGGGGGTAGAAAAGAAATCATACCTTTGCGTGTAGGAGTAGGCATAGCAGGGGCCCTCGTGACTTCCATTTAGAAGTGGAGTATTTTCAGAACTATTACTGCTCCCGCTCGACATTTTATTTCTGCCGATTGAGTTTCGGAAATCGGGCGTTGGGTGATAAGGTGTGACTTTTAGTTGTTCTTATCTTTTCCCTATTTATGATAGGTCAATAAAACATTTGGCGCCCACTCTTTGATGGAAAACCTTCCGTTTCAAGAGGGTCTGCAGCGATATTTATGCATTGTGTCGAATTTAATGTCGTCTCTGTATGTGCCGTTCAAATATTTAAAGCGAGGTTTTAGAATTTTCTTTTTGCTGACAAGCGGACAGGAGCAATGCTTGCGCAAAATATTAAAATCGCATCATTTCAAAAACTTTTTACATCTTAACAAAAAAGGACCAAGAAAATTACTTTTGGAGTTTTATTTAATTTTATAACCGTTGATGAACAACCAACCGACACAATTTTGTGTCAGCGACTATACCAGTGTTCAACTCCGTAGCCTTGTAATTCTCAACCGAACCCAGAAGACAAATAAACTCCTGAACAAGCATTGGGATTAACTACCCTTTCTTGGGGGACTTTTTGATGGAAACAACCCGCATTTGCTTTACATGGAGAAGAAAACCATGAAAATCACCCACGGTTAGCCTGACGGAAAGGGGATTCTAAACCATAGTCCGCCTAACACTGAAAATATTTTACGTCAGCACAGTGGTCACACTATATACATTAACAAAATGCAAAATAATTTTCAAAGACTTTACATGATCATGATAAAGTAACAAGTTTCTGACAAAGAACTTTTTTCTTGATTATATTAGCCACCATAAAAAAAGCAAAAGTTTTTTTCGGTTCGATTTCTGAGGGAGGA